>NC_056739.1:1628756854-1628824354 GCF_019279795.1 Protopterus annectens
ACACACACACACACACACACACACACACACACACACACACACACACACACATATATCAATTCCCTTTAAAGGATTTATAGCATAATTCTTCCACTCAGTGATGTTTTGAAGTACCAAAGTTATTAAAATATTTAGACAAAAAAAACACTGTAGTGTATATAGAACTTGCTGCACAGCAATGTCCTTGCAGCTCATGTGTGACCCACCAAGCCATACATTTACAACATAAAATAACCCATCAACAACACCAGGCAGGATTAATTGTTGCCCACATCAGAAAATAAATATAACCATGTAAAAGCATATGCTTTTCAGTGGGAGCAATACATTTGTGACATTGTTTGAGCTCAGGTAGTCTAATGGCATCAATATTACCAACACCATATTGCCAGGAAATAAAGGTACTGATTACATTTTTTAAATGTTACAACCTCTGCTTTTATTAGCATAGCTTCTGCCTACTCGGCAGAGATAGAAATCATCTGCACATTTCTCGCAAAAACATCCACTTTTGCTAGGTAAAAATGATGCCTTTAATTTGCTTAGTCCAGCAATTTCTTAAATGGGGGTCTATATCATATGAGTGAATCGCACAAATTGCAAATGCTCATAATTTCGAACGTACCGGACCTCAAAGTGCTTTTTCTGAGATTGCGGTACAGTGAAGAATAGGATATTTGCCCTTTCCTCACTGTAGTGCAATCTCGGAGTTGGAATATATATTTAGTGGGGGAGGGGTACAGCCCCCCACAATAGGAAGTTCTAGGTCCGGTACGTTCGATATTATGAGCGTTTGCAATTTGTGCGATTCGCTCATATGATATAGACCCCTTAAATGGTACTAACTCTATTTGAAACATTGCAAAAGCAGTCATAAAGTCATGATCTATATTCATCAAAGTTTAAACACAGGGTGTAATTCCAGGACAATAAAGGCTGTCTTCCACAAATGTAAAGGCTTTCTTCCACAAATATTTCGTAGTGTTGAGTCCGTTCCACTAATGTTCCAAGGATTAAATCCAAAATGTTGTAATGAAACACTTTAATTAAAATAAAATAAAACAGCAAAAATACAGCACAGATTAAGCACTTTCATCTCTCCATAGAGACTTCATCAGAATCATCTAGTTACCATTTTAAAAACATTTTATATCTTTACATTCTCTACCATTGGTTGGCCATTTAATGCTTCAATTATCCAATTATTAATTTGTAAAACCATGTTGAATGTTTCACTTCAAACCTTCTAATCTTTTGTTAACTTCATAGTAAAAATATACATTTATATTTATAAGTTGCAATTTAAGAAGTATTCCTATTTTTATGTTTATTTTTATTTTATTTTTTATTTTTATTAAGCCATTTTGACAGAATAGACTATAGCTTTTTTAAATGTTTTTAACATGTAGATGATGACATATACACCTTGAAATACTATGTATATTCTTGCAACTTATATATGTATATTCTTGCAACTTATAAATGTATATAATGTATAGTGTATATATTTTTACTATGAAGTTAACAAAAGATTAGAAGGTTTGAAGTGAAACATTCAACGTGGTTTTACAAATTAATAATTGGATAATTGAAGCATTAAATGGCCAACCAATGGTAGATAATGTAAATATATAAAATGTTTTTAGAATGGTTACTAGATGATTCTGATGAAGTCTCCGTGGAGAGATGAAAGCACTTAATCTGTGCTGTATTTTTGCTGTTTTGTTTTATTTTAATTAAAGTGTTTCATTACAACATTTTGGATTTAATCCTTGGAACATTAGTGGAATGGACTAAACACTATGAAATATTGGTGGAAGAAAGCCTTTACATTTGTGGAAGACAGCCTTTATTGTCTTGGAATAGGTTCATAGGTTCATAGGTTCATAGGTTTATACTAGGCTATCTGCCCTAAGGCATTTATAAGCCTAGCCCAAATTATTGTGGCTTACGCCACCCCTTATATGAAAAAATACTGTGCCCATTAGTTTGTTGTGCCTCTGTCCAGCAGTGACCCAGAGATGATTCCCGGGGTAAACCTACGATCTCCCATCCACAGGTCTAGATTTCTCTTGAACAGAGTCAGCGAGGTGCTCTGCCTCACATGGACCGGGATTTTATTCCACAGCATAGGGAGTCTCTGAGTGATAAATCTATCCCTCCAGCACGCCCTATTTATATCCGTGCTAAGGTTTAAGTCGCTTGCTCTAGTGGTTTTGGTGGATTTGGATTTTTGAGGTGGAGCATGTCCATTAATTCGGGTTGGACATGGCCTTGTATGTCAGGCACATGTCACCTCTGAGCAGACGGTATGCGACTGAATAGAGCTGGAGTTTCTTCAATCTGGCAGCATATGACAGATTTTGGAGTCCCTTTATCCTTTTGGTGAGGAACTTTGGGGTCTCTCCAATTGCTGCAGATGTCGGGTGAGATACATCCCGAATGGGGCATTGTACTCAATCATTGGTCTGATAAGTGAAGAGTACAGGGAACAATGACCTCACTAGATCTGGATGTGAATCCCTTCATGATCAGGTGGGCAATGTAGAAGGTCTTTCTAACCACTTTAGCAATGTGAGTGTCAAAAGAAAGGCCACTGTCAACCTGGGTCCCCAGGTCCCTGATAACCTCTTCTGTGCTTAGTGGATTGCCACCTATATGGTAGCTTGGGGTTACCTTGTTTTTCCCGAAGGGTATGACTATACATTTTTTGGCGTTTAACTTCAGGCCATGGCTCTGGCACCAGCTATCTGTTTCCGTGAGTCCCTTCTGAAGGATATCAGTGTCCGATGCACTTTCCACTATGGCGCCCAGTTTGCAGTCATCTGCAAACTTTGTCAGCCAAAGTCCTCCCATGTTGGCCTGTACTTCTGAGAAGTAGATGCCAAACAATAGGGGGCCAAGGACCGAGCCCTGTGGGACACCACTTGTGACCAGCTTGGAATTATGCCCTGTGTTTATTTTTTGAGGTGAAAACCTTCTTTGGTTATTGATATTCGTCAAAGTTTGTTCATTTTCTTTAACCACACCTATAAATTAGGTTCATCACAGAACCACATGCAGCACAACTCTGTATAATATGGCATTCTTCAGGGAATGGTGCAATGAGGAGCAAAAGAGCAATATTAACATATACTGATAGAATGTGTAAATATTTTATATTAAGAATTTAGTTACAGACATGCCCATATACATGTATTCCAGGAATGTAATGAGTTAGCACATTTAAAAAATTCTCTACAGAGTGTTTTGTCAGAAATGTTTTGGAGCAAATCATAACCAAGGAAACGATTCTTTTGCTGCAGTTGCAGTATTGAATATTTCAATGGAGATAAAAGAACTTGAGGTAAGATCCTTAGAAAAGTGAAGGAGCAAATTACATAGACATAAATGAAATCAGTGGGAATAATAGATGAAGAATAGTGTTCAGGGGTAGTGAAGTTTAAGGGGAAAAAATGGAATTGAACAATTTAAGTAATGCTGGAGTGAATGCCAATTGTCAAAAAGGAAATGTATACTGCATGGGTTGTTTTCTTTAATATTAATGTATGTTAACCTGATTCACTGTTTTATCTGTGATATAATAAAGATGCTTATTAAACAAATGTGTCCCATAAATTTCAACCAGTCCATCTTTCATATCCCTCTGAAACTATATAAATTCTATCGCATCTGCCACTACAGTTTACCAGGTTACCCAGCTTGTTTTTAAAATCTAGCATAAAAAGCACTAAGCGTGATTTACTTGTCTTAAATGTGCATTCTTGCTGGTGTTTATATGCCACTGAACAATAACTTTCTTTTTGCTACTGTTGTGATCACAGCCTCTTGATGAGCTCTTTATTCCTGCCAAAGGATCAGTTTGCAAGAACAATTGTAAAGAAGCCTTGGAGATGGAAGAACTGAGTTGTATGATGTGCTGTGAAAGATATAGCTATAAAAGCCACAAGTTCAAATTCTGCTTGAATCTGAAAATGTGACATAAAGTAAACTCTGAGCTGTAGTTTTCTTGAGAAATTAATATATTCGCCTTTTCCTCATGTAATGGCAACCTCAAACATTATTATAAGTAGCAGTGGGTGTGCGGATGCTGTCATTCAAACAACACCTGTTTTCAACAAATGTCCATTTATTATTTAGAGATTACTGTTCTCTGAATTCTCAGTCAGATATTCAGTTTGTAAAAAGACAAGTGTACTATTGTGACTTCAGTCATGCAATCTAGTGACAGCACTCATCTACTGTCATATATCAAACATTTTAATTTTATTTACTTTTACTGAGCAAATGGGTAAACTGGAACGGAAACTCATTTTTCATTCATAGCCAAGTTACAGTAAATGTAAGTAAAAGCAGAACTAGAAATAATAAAGAATTATGCTATAAAACAATTAGTACAAAATAATACAAGTTTATATAATCCACCATACAGTACAGAGTAGATTTTCTGAACGTTCATTATTTGAAACGTCAGTCATCTGAACACAGCCTTCCAAAGTTTTTGGGTAGGAAAAATCATAAAGTCTGAATATGTAAACAGTATACATATTTGCTTGTGTGTGTTTTTTGAGCACGTAACCTGCTCGTCTATGAAAAATATTTTTTATTGTTCACTGGAATTGCTGAATGGTTGAAAAGTGTATTTCCTGTGTGCAGAAAAAAAAGCAAGATTTTAGAAGTTTTTTTATCTGGTTCAATTATATGCTTGATTATCTGAACTACCCTAGGTCCCAATTAGTTAGGATAATCAACTCTCTACTGTAGTTATAAAAAAAGATTATACTTGAGACGCCAGGCATAGTAATCTATTACAGTAAATAGACAATATTATGTGGAATTGCTAAAAATGGTGCAACATCAGTGTGAAGCAGTACATAGGTTGTAAAAAAACAAGCAGAAAATGCAACCAAGCAAGACAATGGATGACAAAAACACATACAGAATGCATCTGAAGAATTGTAGACATTTGGAGAATGTTTGCAATGCAGCTAACACTTAATTAACTGAAACTTCTTAGAACTTAAGAAGCAGTTTTGTTTATCAGATTATAGACTGTCATAAGCAGTAATTGGAGTAAGGCATGTAGAAAACGTCATTTGTGAATAAAGGGCATTCCAAATCATCCACAGAAACAAACTACTGAATAGAACTTGCCCTTGAACCAAACTGACAACATCCTGGTGGAAAAGATGAAGAAACTTTTTATGACGCTGTGTAGTAGTTATAAATGGTCAAGAAACACTTAGTATGTTTTCCAGAACAAGTGTGCTCTTGTTATGTCAGTAAACAGCTCACAGCAGTAAGCAAATTTTGTACGTAACAGCTCAGTGTAGAAATCAATTAGCATTTTTTATACAACATGGTATGTCCTGCAAGATATTGGATCATTATGGGCAGGATTCACGAAGCCTCCGTGTAAGAGTTAGCAAGTCTTACACGAAGGCTGCAGTTAAACGGGGTGATGTCAGCATGCCATGCATATTCATGAGGGCTTGCTGAATCACACCCTAGGCTAACACGGTCCATGTAGCAAAGTAGGGGGCGTGTCTGCATGGCGAGATCTGCAAAGGGACACGCCCCCAGAAGAATCACGGTCCCAAAAGGAAACTCTCACGAGTGAGTCCGCGGAAATGTCACGAAACACAACAGCACACATGCCCCTACAGACTATTAACCCAACTGAAAGGTAAAACATAAAAATGAACAGTTTAATTTTTTTTTATTTCAGAAATGTTTGCCTGTAATTGCGCTCGTTTGCGCGGGTGTGCCCTTCGCTCAGCCACAGTTAGCAGTCACTGAAAAAAGCATATAAGCTCTAAATGTGCAAAATAAGCCAAGTAGTAATCGCGTAGCGGTACAGACGTCGGCCAAAGAGGAGGCAGTCACGGTTCGAGCACCAACAACATCATTTTTTATTTTTAGTGAAATAAGCACGAAACAATCCCCTGACATATATGTATATATATATATATATATATATATATATATATAATTATAATTTAAGTAAAATGCAATGAAATGGGCCATGTTTTATGAAGAACTCTGACACAATAAAAAAATAAAATATTTTATAAGTGCCCATAGCTGAGCAGTGCTCTAACAAGCTGAGTATGTATGCCTGCAGGTGAGCAGTGGTTTAACAGGTGTAATAGGAGTGCCCGGAGTTGAGCAGTGCTTTAACACACTGAAAGTGTATGCCCGTAGTTGCGCAACATTTCTCACAGCGTAATATGCGTGCTCAGAGCCAAATAACGCGTTAAACAGTGTAACCCGTTTGTGCAGAGCTGCCCAGCGTGCCAACCGGCTTACCGGCGGGCAACGTTGAGCAACCTGTAACAAAGCCGCCTTTAAACAGACACCTCCTAGCCTGTCTAGACAGTAGTAAAATAAAAAAGAAGCAATGCCCAGGCTCAAACCCAGGATACTGTGCATCATAGTCAAAGTACTGAACCACTAAGCCATGACAGCTGTACTGAAAACTGCAGTATTAGCATATATATAGGAATGAATGGAAATAGAAGCATGACAAAGCAGGTTTAGTGAAGCTGATACAATTCCAAAATGGCCAATCACAGATAAGTGCAGGAAAAATGGCATATATAAGCCCCATAGGCGGGAATACACAGCATAACTGATTGTCGAATTTATTTGCAGTCAGGATGGCAGGTGTAGGAGAGGGCAGTCACTTTCGAGCACAGAGGTGGGGTGTTGAGGAGTCCAAATACATGGTTTGGCTCCTAGTATACGATCATGAGGCTCAACTCATGCAGGGCCAGGTTCTGTGGGGTGCATATAGGGCAGAGGTGTGGAACCGGTTGGCACATGATCTCACCAGTGCCACAGGCATACCAAGGACTGGTGAACAGGTCCGTCACCACCATGGAGACCTGAAGATATGGAATCAGGACCAACTGAACCGTTGGAGCCAGGAGGCCCGGCAAATGCCCAACGCCCCACTACTGAGTAAGTATCCATGTAACTATGTATGTAAGGAATTATCCTAGCTGATATTATGGAGATGTATGTTCCAATATTACTTCATTTATATTACAGCTGCAGGTGTGCGTTCCGCAAATAGGCAAGCCTATGGTGAGAGGCTGGAGCGGTTGCGTCACCAGGCAGGTTAGTAATTATATTCCTGTACTTGTTATATAATATAAGTGAGACAGCTTGTAAAAGAGGTCAGTGTAGTCACATATTAATAAAGTTCAAATAACACTAGAAGAAAGATTCTGCTAGCACTGTATGATTAGATAAGTGATGCAGCCTGTAGTCCAGAAATAAAAAGTAAACAAGTCTGAAATAGTGATTGGCCACCTGAAGTGTAATATCAGATAACCTGCAGCAGCCTGAAAATCACTGGTAAACAATCCAAAGATAATAGACATGTGTGAAATACATCCCCTTAGAAAATCTGCCATATGAAACAAGTGATTCTGTTGGAAAGGATTGTTGTAAGCAGCTATGACATGTTAATAATGCCTGCAATAAAGTACCAACTTGAATTGTAAAAATAAAACAAGTGAGTGAGAGAAAGATGTATGAATCGACCAAGAAAGCTGTTATAACTTCTGAATAATGTATACTGCAGTCAGTACATAATTAAATGAATGAGACAGCCACAACCAAAAAGTGAAATGTTTGAAATAAAGTACTGAAGCTGGAATGTGTCTGTCCCACAATTTGTATATGTTGCTGTACCCTTGCAATATGGAGATAGTATGGTTGTATGAAATAATGAACATCCACAGTTGTCTAGAGCCATATAAATGAAATGTAGCAGGATGCTGTACCTGAACACAGCCAGATATGAAATGTGTATGAATAAAAATGCAATGGATATTAATGTATCAGTAACAGTCCCATCAACAACATTCCTAAGGTTACATATTGGAAACGTAGTAAGACCTGTAGGGTATATATATCTGCAGCTACTAGAGATGTACAGCATATGCATATGTAGTTGAAGTTGTTAATGAAATATTTCTTCACCCTACCCTATATTCACAAATAATGCCATTCCACAACAAACTGGGTATGTGTATTCACAATCAATTCCTATGGACATTTGTCCTGTTGGTTCAAACATATTTGCATGTACGTTGCTGCATGTGCCCTGTTCACATATCCAAATCTGATGGCCTGTTGCCATCAATTGACCCTGCATGCTGTTGGATTGTGTACTGTTGTTCAAAATATGCATGTGTCATGCTTGCTGTTCAATGTTTGGAATTCATGGGTGTTTGGTTAATGGGAATACTGATGCATGCTGTTACAACTAATTTTGAATGGTATTGTTTGTTACTAACCCAAAATGTCATAAAATATGTCTAAATATAGGACAACAGGGAAGGCGGGTTCCAGCGGACCCACCTCTCCCACCTCAGCTGGCGAGTGCTCCTGGCACTAGTGCCCAGGCCGGAACCTCCTCCGGTGGCCCTGTGCCACCTTCGGGTGGAAGCGCTGCAGGGGATGGGGCTCATCCCCCCTCTGCAAGCGTGGCTGGAGGAGACCATCCACTCACCCTCCAAAGTGTCCGGTCTGTGGTGCGTAGCGAGATCAGGCAGTCTGTGCTTGAACCCCTACGCCAGCTTGAGGCTCAGGTGGCACAACTCACGGGTGTCCCTGCTGCCCATCCTACACAGCCCTCAGCACAGCCCCGTCCTGGGCTGTGAAGGCACAGTGGCAACTGCTCATGGGTGGGGATGTCAGTTCCACTGTTGCCATCTGTGGGCTCATGGGCTTGCGATATCCCAACATCCGTCCCCGTCAATTGTGTTTCCTCCCCACATGTGTCATACTCCACCCCTGTATGCATCTTGTTTGTCTTGTCTGTTAATCTCCCCTACCTACCTCCCCAAATATACCTACGTCCTGTACCTCACATTCCACTCTCACCTGAAAAAAAAAAAAAAAAAAAAAAAAAAAAAAGGGCACTCTGTTCCCGCAAAAAAATTACACCCCATACATAGCTGCCCATTTTGCAGACATGTCTGCTGGACATGTGAAGTGGTAATTACAATTGGCTGTACAACATACTTTGTTGTCCTCACCCCTCTCTCAGGGGTGGAAGGTGTCAAATTTCACACCAAATTACAGAGATATGCACAGCTGTTGCTGATAAAGAAATGGGCAGCTATGGTCCTTTCCTTCATCCTTCCTGCAAATCCAAAGCTTGTTTTGCTACTGTCCTACCCTCTTTGTGACCCCTTTTTCACCACTGTCCTATCTCCCCATTTTCTTTTCTTTCAAAGAAATTAGCACGGGTGTGCACGAGAGTAAGTACTTTTAAGCAGCAGTAAGTGGGTGTGCGCTTGTGTGCACTTAGCTAAGCGTGTGTGCGCCAAGCTAAGCCACAGTGGGCATGTGTGAGCACCGCGCAAACCAGCGCTAACCTGCTTACAACTCCTTCAAAGTGCCTTAGTCACTCTGAATGACAAGGCCTGTAGTCTGCTCAGCAGCAAAATAAAATTCCTCTGTCAGTCTCGAACCCAGGACCTTGGAAACACTAGTCAGCATGACTTACCACTAACCCATGCTGATATACAAGAACTTTGTGCTGAAAGCAATATATCATGAAATAGTAGGACTGAATGTAAAGGGAATATAGGAAGGCTATTACACAAAGCTTGTCCTGTATCTTTACTGGCAATTCTTGTGGATTTGTATAACATTAGTGTGAGAAGAGGAACAGCCATGCTAGTCGGTAGCTAGTAGGTAATAATGTGACAGTAGCACCTTGCAAACCACACACACTATCAGAGCAGGATAAACACTGTCATATCTGAACAGGTAAGAGGCCAGACCTCACAAATGGGACTGAATTACAGGGATGTCCCTGATTTGAAAACAAATGTTAACTGTGCCCCACTAACTACCTGTGAAATGTACTAATAGTAGGCAGAAAGGTGTTTTGTCCCACGTAATGGTAACTGTCAACTACTGAAAGTATGCACTACGTGCATGTCAGAAATGGTGTATTCACAAGCACACCCACATGTAGGTGTACAACCCACAAATATCAAAGGAGGTATCCAACTAATAACAGAAGGACAGTATAGCTGGTTACAAGCAGTGCATGTGCCTGCTATCCATAACTGTTAGGACAAAGTAGTAGGTGCCACTACTGCTCAGGAGCAAAATAAAATACCCTTGTAGGTGGCAAGCCCCACACCCTGGCCAGACCAGACTGCATGCAGTACCACCAAACCACAACAAACATATAAGGAACTGCTGCTGAAAGAAATATAGCAAGCATTACGAAGAGTGAATGTGAATGGAAAATAGGAAAGCCATAGCAACACATTCCAGTAAAGACACCTAGCAGGCCTCCAAGGAGTGAATGTAAAGGCTAAATAGTGAAGCCATAACAACAAATTGCAAGAGCCACTGCAGTAAACCAGTTACTCCACAAGTCCCACAGGAAAGCACATACTCCCATTTAAACAGTATTATTATTATTAGGTGTCAGTTAACATACACACTGAGAAGAATAAACTGGATAAAGCAATAGTCAGGTGTCAGTACAACATAGGTTCATAGGTTCATAGGTTCATACTAGGCTATCTGCCCGAGGGCATTTACAAGCCTAGCCCATAGTTTTGTGGCTTACGCCACCCCTTTAGTATGGGGAACTATACCCATTATTTTGCTGTGCCTCTGTCGAGCAGTGACACTGAGGTAATCCCTGGGGTATATCTGCGATCTCCCATCCATTGGTCAAGATTTCTCTTGAACAAGGCCAGCGAGGTGCTCTGCCTCACATATACCGGGATTTTATTCCACAGCATAGGGAGTCTTTGGGTGATGAATCTATCCCTCCAGCACGTCCTATTAATAGCCGTGTCGAGGTTTAAGTCTCCGCCCTTGTGGCTCTGACGGATCTAGATTTTTGAGGTGCAGCATATTCATCAAATCTGGGTTTGACATGGCCTTGTATGTTAGGCAAAGGTCACCTCTGAGCAAGCGGTGGCGACTGAATAGAGCTGGAGTTCTTTCAGTCGGGCAGCATAGGACAGATGTTTGAGACCCTTTATCCTTTTGGTGAGGAACTTTTGTGGCCTCTCCAGCTGCTGCAAGTGTCGGGTCAGATACATTCGAATGGGGCATTGTACTCAATCATTGATCTGATGAGTGATGAGTATAGGGAGACTATGACCTCCCTTGATCTAGATGAGAATCCCTTCATGATAAGGTGGGCAATGTAGAAGGTCTTCCTAACTACTTTAGCTACATGGGTGTCGAATGACAGACTACTATCAACCTGGGTCCCCAGGTCCCTGATAACTTCTTCTGTGCTCAGTGGATTGCCACCTATTTGGTAGCTAGGGGTAACCTTGTTTTTCCGAAGGGTATGACTATGCATTTTTTGGCATTTAAATTTAGGCCATGGCTCTGGCACCAGTTATCCGTTTCTGTGAGACCCTTCTGAAGTATATCTGTGTCAGATGTGTTTTCTACTATGGCGCCCAGTTTGCAGTCATCTGCAAACTTTGTCAGCCATAACCCTCCTGTGTTTGCTTGTACTTCGGAAAAGTAGATGCCAAACAAGAGTGGGCCCAGGACTGAGCCCTGTGGTACACCACTTGTGACAGGCTTTGAGTCTGACATGGCACCAGCAACTCTGACCCTGTGGGTTCTGTCACTCAGCCAGTTTGCAACCCATCTTGTGATGTATGGGTTAACATTTAAGCTGATGAGTTTTTCAATGATACCCGAGTGGGGTATTGTATCAAGGCCTTCGCCAGATCGAGGTAGGCTGTATGGACTGCCTTTCCTCATCAATGGCTTTGGTGACTGTTTCAAAAGTCAACCAAGTTTAGAAGGCATGATCTGCCTTTGACAAAGCCAAACTGGGATGGATCCAAAGTCTGCAAATTCCCTATGTCTTTATTTATGAGGTCCATTATGATCCTCTCCATGGCTTTGCAGATAAGGCTTGTCAAGCTAATGGGCCGGTAATTTCCAGGGTCGGTGGAGGCACCGCCTTTGTGAAGTGGGACCACAGTTGCAGTGCGCCACCCCTGGGTAATGTATCCAGAGGTAAGACTATGATTAAATAGCTGTCCTAGCTGTGGGTTTAATTCCTCGTTGAGTTCGTGGAGCACACAGCCGGGGACACCATCAGGTCCCATGGATGCTGTGTTTTTTGCTTTGGAGAGAGCAGTTCTCACTTGGGCATTGGAGATGTTTGGGGGGCTGCAATCGCTTGGTATAGATATCTCTCCTTTTGGGGGGAGGGGGTATCTCTCCTTTTGGGGGGGACATGCATGTCAGTGCCTACAACACAGCCTGAGATATGAGAGACATACCAACCTTTACACTCACACAACAGTGTCCACAGCATACCAGCATGGTCCCCACCTTGAAAATCTGAAAGGGCTACGCCTACCTCACCTAACATTTTATAGCACTGACCTGAAATCACAGTGAGAACTGCAATTACCACACAGCAGGCTGCATGCAATTAGCAAATGCTGCCTAACAATTGGTGCAGAGGCCATCACATGCCCATCTGCATATACCTACAAAAGCAGCCTGTGCTCCCAGTCCACACATGCAATACGTTCATTGCACCAGCTGGAGGGAGAGACAGAGAGAGAGAGAGAAAACATAAATAAATAAAAACAAAGAAATAAAAAAAAAATAAGAGACACAGACTGCTGAAACCACTACAGTACAGAACAGCAGGCTACCAAGCAGGAAGCCATCAAAATAAGCAGTGTCCAAGAAAGGTAATGTAAACTAATAATGTAATAGTCTACATACTGTGAACCCTCCATATGTGTTAGCAGTCTGTACATAGATATATATGAGGATGTGCATAGGGCAGGAGACATACTGCAACTTTTAGTGAAGGCTGGACATACATATGTATGTGAAGGATGCTATGTGCACATAATGTAGGTTGTAGTGCAACGTACAACGTAAGTTATACAGTACTGAATGTTTAGCAGTATGTTAGCGTGTGTATTCTTATGCGTAAATAAAAAGGTATAAATATATATCTATTATATGTATATGTATGTATAATTATGTATGTATCTATATATAATGTGCATATATGTATACATAGATAGAGAGGGATTTAGAAATAGATAGACCCAGAATGATACCACAGTACAAGGACAAAATGATTGACCCCAACAATTGGCTAAGCTTCTGGTGTCATTTTAAGGGGATCCAGCATCTGTCTGCCTGGGACGACATGACCAATTGCTGTGCCAGAGATGGCCTGCACCTGTTGCCCTCAGGATTCCAGATACTGGCTAAGACTCATGCCATCCCTATCAGGCAAGGTTCAAATGACAAATACACCACTGTAAACGGTGACATCTGTGACAGCTGTGCAGTGACAGAGACCTGGTGCAAAGCTCCAGAGAGCACCCCTGCATTACCGGGCTTCAAGTCGTACCACACCTGTTGTCCACTTAACCCAGAAGGAAGCACTAAAGGTGGAGGCGTGCCCATATTCATTAAGGATATCCACACCTCCAGGCTAGTTGCACAGCATAATGCATCTGAGGTATCCAATTGCACCTAACTCTGGGCAAGAACGCAATCCAAATCGTAGCTTGCTACAGACCCCCCACCATGCCCCAGGATTCACACCCCTCAATACACTGGAAAGTATTGGGTACAACCCAACACCGTAATAATGGCTGAATTCACCTACCCCACCATTAACTGGAAAAACTACACCCGTACCAACTCTATTGCTCAACGTTTTCTATAATTCATAAATACCAACGCCTTGGATTAACATATTCACACCCCCACCAGGGGCAGCAATATCCCACACTTGGTCATCACCAACATGGGAAACCGGTGTTCCACACAAGAGGTCAATTCCTCATTGGTGAGATCTGACCACAAGGTAATCAGCCTAGACATCCACATCCCACCCCCAGCCCCAATTAGGGGTACAAACATAACAAATGTCTGAAAAGCCATTGTCACACATCTTAAGACAGAAGTGGCAAACTGCATGACACCCATGCAGATGGACAATAGAGGTATGACTGCTGAATCCTACACAAATGCACTGTATAAGCACTTACACGAGTGCATGGATCATGCTATCCCTAATAAAACCAAGATGTTATCCCCCAGACAAAGAAAGCCAGTCTGGTGGTCCTGTGCCATAAACAAACTCTACATCAGAAGAAAGACACTGTTGCAAAAATAAGTAATTTCCCATGACTGGAGGAACTCCCTGGTCAACCTCAGTAAGAAGCTG
Organism: Protopterus annectens; assembly: GCF_019279795.1. Lineage (NCBI taxonomy): Eukaryota > Metazoa > Chordata > Ceratodontiformes > Protopteridae > Protopterus > Protopterus annectens. Next base: position 1,628,771,094 of record NC_056739.1, read on the forward strand.
AGATCCCTCATAAAATCTCCCAAAGCTAGTTACAAAAACAAAAGTGCCACTGACTCTAAAGACAACCACAAAGCATTCCATAGCTATGTCAAGAATCTAAATGGGAACACTCAAATCTGCTCTGAGGTACAGCATAATGGAACTAAATATACATAACCAACTGATATTGCCAACATCCTGGCAGATAGGTTCAGTGCTAAGTTTACCCCCCTCTCACCCCCTAGAGGGCCCATCTCTATACTGGAAGAATGCAAAGTCCCTATAATCACGGCTGCACAGGTAAAATACACACTCTCTAAAGCCAAGAACACAGCATCCATGGGACCTGACAATATCCCAGGCTGCATTCTACATGAACCACTGAATGAACTGGCACCCTACCGCAGTACCATGTTCAATCATAGCCCCACCTCAGGCTTTGTAGCCACTGAATGGTGCACCACAACACATCCTACTCCACAAAGGGGGAGCCATGATGGACCACGGTAACCACCACCCCATTAGCCTGACGAGCCTGGTCTGTAAGACCATGGAATGTACCATCATGTAACTCATAAACAAAGACATTGGTAATCTCCAAACTCTGGATCCTACTCAGTTTGGATTTGTAAAAGGCAGATCATGTCTCCTAAACCTGATTGACTTCTTTGAAGCAGTCAGCAAAGCCATAGATGATGGTGAAATGGTTCACACAGCTTATGTAGACCTCGCCAAGCCTTCCAACACCAACCCCCATTCTGGAATTATATATAAGCACACTAAACTAGGTATAAATCCCTATGTCATAAGATGGGTTGACAACTGGCTCATGGACAGAACCCACACTGTGAAAGTAGCGTATTCCAAATCCGACATCAGACCAGTGACAAGTGTAGTACCACAGGGTTCAGACCTGGTCCTCCCCTGTTTGGTATCTAGTTCTCCAAAGTGCAGGCCAACACAGAAGGTCTGTGGCTAACAAAGTTTGCAGATGACTGCAACCTAGGAGCCATAATCACAACTCCTAATGATGTGGACAAACTACAAAAGGCCCTCACTGAGACAGGTACCTGGTGTCAAAGCCATGGCCTAAAGCTCAATGCCAAAATGTGTATTGTCATCCCCGTGGTATAAACTCTGTACCCATGAACTACCAGATAGCTGATAGTCTACTTAATGCTGAAAATGTGATAATAGACCTTGGAACACAGGTGCACAGTAATCTCTCCTTTGATAATCACATTGCCACAGTGGTCGAGAAATCCATCTACATGGCTCATCTCATCACAAAAGGATTCCCATCCAGAAAAAAGAGGTCATTGTTCCCCTCAACTCATCACTTATTAGACCCATAATAGAGCACAACACCCCTTTTGGTATGTACCTCACAGGACAACTACAACAACTGGAAAGACCACAGAAATACCTCACAAAGAGGATTACTGGCCTCAAACAGATGCCCTACGCAGACCGTCTCAAAAAACTACAGCTTGACACCATGGCACATCGCCTATTCAGGGGTGATCTCAGCCTAACATACACAGCTATGTCAAACCTACAGCTGTTGGACATGCCCCACTCAAATAAATCCCAATCCCTCTGAGCTACATGCTCTAGGGACCTTAACCTTTTCACCACAATAAACAGAACATGCTGGAGGGATAGAGTCTTGTCCCAGACACTTCCCATACTCTGGAACAGACTACCTATGTATGTCAAACAGAGCTCCTCAATAGCACTCTTCAAGAAAGATCCTGATGATTGGATGGGAAATGGGGAATTCACCCCGGGGATCACGTCTGTGGCTCTGCTCAACAGGGGCATAGAAAAATACCTTTCTTGGGTGGCGGAAGCCAGGGTACATTTATTGGCTAGGCTTGTATGGGCCCTAGGGCTGATAGCCTAGTACCTACCTATGACCATATATAGACAGATGGATAGAATATGTATATACACATATTATGTAATAGACACATACATATATATATATATATATATATATATATATATATATATATATATATATATATATATATATATATATACACATACACAGACAGATATGCATGTGTACAGATATGTATGTATATGAATATATCTCTCTCTCTCTACATATATATATATATATATATATATATATATATATATATATATATATATATATATATACTGAGAGAGGCACATGTGTGTAGATGTATTGCAACAGGTGCCTGTTGACAAAGGCATGTACTGAACACCAGTGCGGATACAGGAGTACCATACCCCATTCCAAAACACTTACACCACTAACCACCACATATGTGGTTGCCTGCCTACTACTGGATGTGTCAGGAGGGAACATGGGGAACAAGTGTACAATAGCCTCCCCTGTGATATTCACAGTGGCACACCAGTCTTGTAATACCTGTACATGGTACATGTCAGCAGAAATGGTGGGTCAGCTAGTGAAATGTTGGTCACTGTACACCTCTACACCTCACAATGTCCTACATGGTATGTACCTCCCATGACAACTACAGAAAAGGAGAAGGATACAGTCATACCTAACAAACAGTAATAATGCCCTCAAACACATTACATATGCAGAGTGACTGACAAAACCACAGATAGAGTGCCTCTCAAACTACTGACACAGAGCATACCACTGCTGGATATACATAGTTAGTCACACCCATAACAGTTGTCCAACAACCATGGTAACACCTCACAATATCCCAAGCATACATGACCTATGTCTGTCATCCTTGGCACCGCAGTAAAGAGCACATGGTGGAGGTACAGGTCCCTACACACAAATAGGCTAGAATGTTGGTGTAAACCACCCAGCATTATGAAGCAAGGCTCCCCATTAGTAGATGTCAGACATACCCCTGTTGATTGTTATGCAGATAGGTAGTATGCCATATGAGTCACCCTGTGTAACTGTTTGACAGGAGCAAGTACAACCACATTACATGTGTCCCAAGGGGCAGGGTAGCATAACAGTATGCTGCTGTAGGCCCAGGCCCAATAGCATACTACCTGCCTATGACACAATGCACACACATGTACTCATTGCAATACCAACTATGTGAGGTGGAATGCATGTGCCACTGACTGTGTGCTAGGTCTGTAATGGTGTGATTGCTCAGCATGACTTTGTGTCTGTCATGGTAGTGTGTGTCCTTGGTGTGAGGCCAGAGAAAGATGTGTCAGGTATTGGGATACAAACATACTACATTGCCATATGTTGTGCTGTGGTTCCCTGTATGTGACTGTGGTGTAGGTGTGGATATGGCAAGAAAGACTACAGTGCATTACCAGTGACATTTGTACTGTGCATTGCATGCATTGCATGGGTTGACAATGTTCCCCATAAGTTATGAATATCTTTTGGTAGAGCATCCCAAGTTGGCCACCTTATTTGGCATTCCTAAGATACATGTTAACACACTAGAACCACCGTTTAGACCCATTATTTCAGCTAAACAATCTAAAACAGAGAATATATCTATTTGGCTTGACCATTTGTTGAATCCAATTGTGCAGAAATCTAGATTTTACATCAGAGATTCTTGGCATTTACTGGAAGAACTACGGAAGCTGAACATCTCTTTGCAGTCTGTTAGCATTGCTACGCTTGATGTGAAATCTTTATATACTTCCATCAAGCAGGAAGAAGGGTTGGATTATCTGAGGGAGTATTTGACCAGTTATACTGACATTGGTAACACCAAAGTAAACACCATATGTACCCTAATGGAGATTGTGTTAGACAATAATTTCTTTAGATTTGGTAAGCATTTCTATAAACAGATTTCGGGAGTGGCTATGGGGGCCAGAGTGGCTCCAGCTTTTGCCAATTTGGTAATGGACAATTGGGAGCTCAAATTTTTGGTCAATCATCCTAGTTTTGACAAAGTGCTTACTTATTTTCAATTTATAGATGATTTATTATTTTTATGGACTGGTTCCTTTGAGGAGTTTTCCACATTGGTGGATGTTTTGAACCACACCACAGATTTTTTGGTGTTTAAAATCAGTGGATTTGGAGTGAGTATTCCATTCCTTGATGTTTTACTTACTGTGGATGTAACTAACAACAAATTTAGTAGTCAGATATATAGAAAGGAGGTTTTTGCCAATCAGTATCTACACAAGGATAGTTTACACCCCATTCATATGAAGAAGGGGGTTGTGAAGGGGCAAATTATCCATCTTAGTAGACTGACTACCAATGATGATATTTTTCTTAGGGAAGTTTTATTTTTACGATCTTTATTTTTGCACAGAGGGTACACTACTAAGTGGATTCAAAACACTGAGCGGGAAGTTTTCACACTCAGAAAGGGAATAGCTAAGCCTATTCTTTTGTCTGACCACATAGGTGTTAGTTCTAGATCTATTCATTCCAGTTCAGGAAGCACTTATAACATTGCCTTTCCCTTACCCATTGTTGATGAAATGTGGTTCATTAAGGACATTATCATCAACAATTGGAAGGTGGTGTTAGGGAACAAAGTGTTGGTTGGCATCGTAGGGGTTAAACCTATTTTTTCTTACAAAAGAATTACCAACATCAAATCTATGCTTGAAATGGATCATATTAGATGTCAGGACAACACAAGAGCTGTTAGCATTAAGAGGGGAACATATGCATGCAAGAACTGTAGACAATGTAGATTTATTAGCAACAGCACTGGTGTATATGTTAAGGCCCCCAACTATACAATCTGGGCCAAAGATTATTACAACTGTAATTCTGAGTATGTAGTCTATATAGCCAATTGTGTATCATGTGAACATTATTACATAGGTAAAACCAAGAGGGTTCTCAAGAGGAGAATCTATGAACACAATTTAGCAATAAAGAATAACTATAGATTTAATTATTTGGCCAAACACGCATTAGTCTGTAAGGAGTTTAAGAAATTTGAGTTTTCTGTGGTGGATAAGATCAGTATCATCAATTTTGGTGGAGATCTTAACATTCTGGAGTGTAAAGAGAGTATGTGGCAATTGGTGCTGGGGGCAGATAAGCCACCTGGCCTTAACAAATCTATTAATTTGAAATGTTTTTTTAAAGTACAGATAGTGTTCAAATTCACACATATATATATTTATATGTGTATATGCATTTATTTATTTGTATATTTAAAAACATTTTATTCTTTTTTTACTTAATGTGTATAAATTTGATTGTTTTATTTATGACAGTGTACAGTTATGTATTTTTTTATATATGTATTGGTTTACTAATTGATTTGAGGTCATTTCCTGTAGTGTTAGTATTTAAAGAGCTGGGTGTGTATTGTAAGTGTTTCTGAGGAAGTTCGCGTATTAAATTTGTGAATGAAAGCGCTAAAACACTTGGCTTCTTTTTGGTCCTTTGGTTGCTCACCAGTTTTCAGGTTTTTCAGTTTTTGTTGTTTGTGACCAGCATTTTATTCATCTGTAATGTTCCCCATACATTACCTTGATACATACCCCCAGTGGAAGGCTGTGCATTGGACCTCAAACAGTGTGCCAACTGCTGGAGTATACTTGTTTGTTGTATGGAGTGTGCCAGGCACTGTCACAGAGTTGTCAGCAGAGCACTGATATGTGGTCATTCAAATCTGTATCCCCCAATAGACAGACAGATGCTATATATGGAAGTTCAGTGATATCACTACAGTAGAGTTTTATGTGTGCCATATCACTTGCTCACATATTTTTCTTTTCCTTCCAGAGCAATGGTGCACCAACGCAATCCCACATACTCTGCTGCAGAGGAAGAGGAGATACACCAGAGCCTGTTGCGGGAGTTTGCCACACTCTTTTCCCGCACCAGCCAGAACCAGCAGGAGAGGGCTGCACTGTGGTAAGACCTTGTCCGTCGGGTAAATAATATAGGCATGCACAACTGGACATATGAGCAGGTACGCCATCACTGCAGTGATTTAATTAGAAATGTCCGTCAGCGTGCATGTGATATCCACAGGCAACAGCTTGCCACAGGTGGTGGGGCCGCTATACACCCCCCTCACCAGACTGGAGGGGCTCCTCCTAAGTGTTGTGGCTCCAGCCCAACAACAACAACATCCACACACATGTGTAATGATGGAGGCTTGAGCCACCCAGCAGGAGGACTTGGAGCATGCAGGTAACATGCCATATCTATATTTGACTGTTCTCTACACTGGTAGTTTATGCATGTGTGAGGTGTGTACTGTGTTTGTAGCTATTATCCTGGTAATTATTGTGCAAGAGTGATATTCTCAATATTGCCAGTAGACCTGTGAAAGCCAACTGTTGTACTACTGAACTGTATCATACTCACAGTATCAATGGCACAGTTGTGCCCACTGACAATGAATGTCTTATTTGTGCAGGTCCCTCTGGTGTAACAGCAAGGCAGCCAATCCATGCTGGTAAGTGTGTAATAGCATTCCTTTAATACTAATGATAGTAATAGTAATAATACCCTAAAATGGTATTGCTATGTGTGTGATTGCAGGTGTGTCTTTGTCTGTGTGTTTGTATCTCATGTACTGAGGAGTGTGCATGTGTGAATGTGTGCATGTGTGCATGTGTGCATGTGCACATGTGCGCATGTGTGCATGTGCACATGTGTGCATGTGCCCATGTGTGCATGTGCCCATGTGTGCATGTGTGCATGTGCCCATGTGCCCATGTGTGCATGTGTGCATGTGCCCATGTGTGAATGTGTGCATGTGTGCATGTGTGCATGTGCCCATGTGTGCATGTGTGCATGTGTGGTAACATTGTGTGCACATTGTAAACTGTGTTTCCTGTCTTCTTCTCACAGGTTCTGGTGCTGCTCTGGTGGTGTGCAGCAGGGAACCTGAATCTGCTGCTGGGGATAGTGATAATGATCATACCTGTGTAATGGCACAGGGAGGTGTGCCAGGGTCCATTGTTGGTCAGCCAATCGACAGTACACAGCTGTCAATCCCATCAATGCGCACAGTCATCCTGCCAATACATCCATTGTCACCAATATCCCTAGGTGATGAACAGCATACAGTGGGCATTGACCAGGGTAATGTGGCATCAGTGGCACATGCATCCCCTCACAGCAGCCATGGCCAGAGTCCTGACATGGTACCACACAGGCAGATGGCCAGGGGTTCTCATGGGAGCATCCGTGGTCGTACTGCCCCTGTCAGATGTGCCCACAGAGGTCTTTCAATCTCAGCTATGTTCTGGGCTGTAATGCAGGCACAGTCACGTACGGAATGGTACACCAGACAGGGTCTGAGGGAGCTGAGAGCACATCGCACTGCTATGAATGACACTATGCGTGATGTTGCGGCTGCCATCTGTAATTTCACTGAGGTCATTGACAGACATTGGGGGGACACATTAGATCTGTTCCACAACTACATGTCCATGAGCCAGGGCAACGCAGGGCAGTTGAGGCATCGACGTGGACGAATGCCAGCAACAGCAGCAGCTGGCAGTCATCGCGGACAACAAACCCGCGGTCGCTCACATAGTGCCAGTACCAGCCCCAGCAATGCTGGGTCTGTGCTGTCATCAGACCACCCTAGGAGACCACATGCACGTGGCTCTGGACAGTCCCAGCAGGGACATGTCTCCAGTCAACAACCACCTGCTTCTGATGACAGTACCCAGTCTGGCTTAGTACCTGATACTGTCCGTAGCACCCCTGCCAGGCACAGGTACCGTGTCCATGGCCAGAGACAGTGATCTGTACGGCCTGGCAGGTACAGTCTGTGGCTGTTCACAAACACACGTATATGGCGGCCACAAGGTTGAACTGTGTGCATGCATACACACATGCATAATGCTAACACCTAGGGCTAACACATACACGCACACACTGCATCAACATTGCCCCATCTTCTACATTTGTCCCTCACTAACACACACACACATACATGTTGATTGGTTGTATCAGTGGCAGACTCAGGCATACCAAGTACACACCCTGTGCATATGATGAAACTGTGCCACCTCCTGCAATCTGCAACATCAATGCAGGACCGGTTAACATGGTGCTGATGCACAGGATGACTACATAGATGTGTAGTAATATTATCATGTTGTCAACTGTGCAGTGCAATGATATCACTGTGGGTATATCCCAGCATGCCTGATGCATTAAAAATATGATTGTCATTGTATTGTTTGGTACACCCCTATAAATTACCATAGTGTAATGTCTGCACATCTTTGCATTCTGCTGGTAAGGCTGTAAACAGTAGGCCAACTACATAGGTAGCACAGGGGATAAGTAAATGGAAGTTATGATACTCAATGGTGGACATGTAAACCGCACGGTGCATGCAGTACAACCTCTACTCTGCATGAAAAATGTTGATATCTGTGCAGTAATAGACAACAGGTTCAAGACTCACAAGAGCACCCTAGCACTACTGGGTTACACCTCATACCATGCTTGACAGCCCCAAAACACACAACTAAGTATGACAGGAGGTGAGTCTCATTAAATGTCAGGGATACTGTGGTGGCAGGACAGGTGGCATACAGCCTACTAAGTTGGGGAATGCTGATTGAGGGCTCAGTGTCTGTCATTATAAATGTGTATTAGTTCTGGTTTAAGCAGTTGGACTTCAGGCCAGTTATTTCACATTACAAAGGTTCATGGTCTGCACTCTTGTGGGAGGAGAGGCTGGACTCTTCCCATCTGAGGTGGGAATTTCTGGATAAAGGCTTATAGTGCCTACATATTTGAACTGTTTCTTACTGAAATTGGTACACCTTGTTTGCTGTAGCATAGTCTAGATCCATGCCTGCTAATTGTAGCTTTGTTTGTATGCTTGTTTGCTTGTTATTTCCCTGAAACAGTAATCCCACCTGACATACAGCTTTACAGCACCTCTGAGAATCCCTAGTGACATGTGCATTGCTTACTGTATGTATGTCCTTGTTTCACTTGACAGATGGTTAGTGTTTGTCAGTTATGCAATTAAGTTACCTGTAACACATTGCATTTGAGATACCTGGCACTTGCTCACTAAAGCATTTATATATGCCAGCACTAACAAATTAAAACCACTACACCCTCACAAACTCACCTTGCGTACCTTGTTCCCCATTGGCCCTTTTTGTTGTTAATTATAAAGGAATTCCCAATACCAGCCTAGCATGTTCAAAGGTCAGTTGTCAATCTCCTCCATGGCCAGCTGGTGAATCTGGGAATCTAGAGGCAATGTTACAACTGCCTCATTTACACAGTCAACCCTCTCCTCCTCCCAACAAATTCCACCACATGTGAGAGATGCAACCATATATCCAAACTGCAGGCTAAGCTCTCTCAACTCAGTACTGGCAAAACCTGTCAGGAGGAGAAGGAAACCACGGTCACTACAATTCCAGTCTCACATAGACCTACTACGACAGCAATCCAAACAAATAAACACACACAACCATACTCAGAGTCTCTAAATAAAGGTCTGCCTATGCAGCAGACACCTCCAAAGTAGACACACAAGCAACCGCTACCCCAGAACAGAACTCGTGCAACACATAGCTCACAAAGCCAGTGTGCCAAACAGTCACAGCATGTAAGGCTAAACAACACACCTTCTACACTTGTGATGGGTGCCTCTATCGTCAGGTACACTGATGTCCCGCTCACCAGGCTGAACAAGGAGAAGGTCATGGTGAGATGCCTGTCGGGCGCTATGATCTGCCACATAACACAAGCACACAGGTCACTCCAAAGCATGTACAAATATGACTCAGACAGTGTCCATGCCAGTGTGAACGACCTGAGACATACCTCCTTGGACTACATGATGAGAGACATAGAGGAGCTCTCTGAGCATGTGGCCCAGACTGGTATGACCCTGACCTTGAGTAGCATCTTACCCTCACCAAGAATGATGCCACAATATGTAGACAAGATGATCAATTCAGACAATTGGCTTATGTTTCGGTGTCATTCAAAGGGGATCCAATGCCTGTCAGCCTGGGATGACATGCTCAACAAGCCACACTGCTATGCTAGGGACAGCTTGCACCTGTGCAGCATGTATTCCCCATGGGCTTTCGGATATTGGCAAAGGCTCTTGATACACCCATAGTGCCTTTTTTAGGCAAAGCTCAACAGACAAGACCACCTCCATAGGTATCATAAGGGATAGGAAACTAATAGTAATGCTATTCAATGCCAGCAGTGTAAACATCAAGATGCATGCACTGAAACTGTCCTTAGCATGGAGAACATCAATATCTGTGCAGTAACAGATTCCTGGTTCAAGGCCCCCAAAAGCACCCCAGTACTGGCAGGTTATACCTCATACCATGCTTGTCGGCCACATAACTTGCACCAAAACAGAACAGGAGGGGGAGTATCAATATTCTTCAAAGATACACACACCTCCAGGTTGGTGGCACAGCACGAAGCATCAGACACTATCCATGTGCAACTAACAGTGGGTAAGACTGCCGTCCAGTTCATAGCCTGGCACACACCACACTCCCAAACCCGGGTAACACACTTGGCCTACTTAAGAAGACATTTATATCTGCAGGTGTCTCCAAACAATATATTGGGCAGCTTCATTTACCCACACATAGTCTGTGAGCATTACTGTAGTTCCAACACCCTAGGTGTAAAGTTCCTAGAATCCATACACTCAATTGCTATGGAACTACTTGTTACCACTCCCACAAGTGGGGAATACATGCTGCACCTGTTCATCAACAACATGTGGACTATATGCTCCAGACCAGACATGTATCCCTCGCTGGTAAGATGACACCATAGACTACTCTCACTGTATATTCACATACCAAATGTAGCCGCTGCACAGAAAACCACAGTCATAAAGTTGTGTAATGCAAATTACATGTATTCACATGAGGCAGGCTTCACACATGGGAACTATTTCAGGTCACAGGTACATATGTCCATGTGGCACACACATACCTCATGTGTGCATTGACATTGCTGATATGATCTATGTCATACAATATTACGAGCAACACCCCACACACATGGACAAACTGTGTGACAAAAACACACATGGCATTTGTAAGATTCAAACCCCTACTTAACTATGTTATGACACTTGAGAGAGATGCATTAGCAGAGCACGCTATTTGCATTACTGGGAGCTTTCCCTTCTCCTGCTGTACTTATAGGGTGCTGGCATCATCAGTGTTTAGAATGAGGAATGTGCATCATGCAGTGTGTTCTTGTAGTTGGCAAAAGCGACATTTCTTTCACACAGAATTATACACACACTAACCCCCTTCACCCAAACACACACACACAGTGAGCATTTGCAGGATTCAAACCCCTACCTAACTATGTTATGACACCTGAGAGAGACGCATTAGCAGAGTGTGCTATTTGCATTACTGGGAAGTTTCCCTTCTCCTGCTGTACTTATAGGTTGCTGACATCATCAGTGTTTAGAATGAGGAATGTGCATCATGCAGTGTGTTCTTCTAGTTGGCAAAAGGGACATTTCTTTCGCACAGAATTATACACACACTAACCCCCCTCACCCAAACACACACACTGAGCATTTGCAGGATTCAAACCCCTACCTAACTATGTTATGACACTTGAGAAAGATGCACTAGCAGAGCGCGCTATTCACATTACTGGGAGGTTTTCCTTCTCCTGCTGTACTTATAGGGTGCTGACATCATCAGTGTTTAGAAAGAGGAATGTGCATCATGCAGTGTGTTCTTCTAGTTGGCAAAAGGGACATTTCTTTCACACACACTAAACCCCCTCACCCAAACACTGAGTATTTGCAGGATTCAAACCCCTACCTATGTTATGACACTTGAAAGATATGCATTAGCAGAGCACGCTATTCACATTACTTGGAGGTTTTCCTTCTCCTGCTGTACTTATAGGGTGCTGACATCATCAGTGTTTAGAAAGAGGAATGTGCATCATGCAGTGTGGTCTTCTAGTTGGCAAAAGGGACATTTCTTTCACACACACTAACCCCCCTCACCCAAACACATACTGAGCATTTGCAGGATTCAAACCCCTATCTAACTATGTTTTGACACGTTTGAGAGACACATTAGCAGAGAGCGCTATCCGAATTATTGGGAGGCTTCCCTTCTCCTGCTGTACTTATAGGGTGCTGGAATCATCAGTGTTTAGAAAGAGGAGTGTGCATCATGCAGTGTGTTCTTCTATTTGGCAAAAGGGACATTTCTTTCACACAGAATTGCACACACACTAACTCCCCTCACCCAAACACACACACACACTGAGCATTTGCAGGATTCAGACATGGATGTGACATTGCAAATTCAACCCCTGGGATCTCGAGTGTGTCCCTTCTTGATGGAGGCACAGCACACTAGCCTTACATGGTGCCTTCTGTGACCTACTTTACAGAGGCACAGTAGCCTACTGTACTGGGGAGGTAGATGCCAAGCACACTCTGGCTAAGCTTGTATTCCCTAGGGCAAACAGCCTAGTATTGACATCTACACCCATATGTTTAATTGTCAGCTGCACAATATTTATTGCTGATAAACTGTTTGCAGGTCTTTATTGCCATAGCTTTCCCTGTTTCTAGGTACAACTTGTGTAATGTGGAAGATGTTTGAATATGTGTGGGATCCACTATTTAACTTATGTCTCTGTAGTCATTTAATTGTGTGCACTGGGCAGATTGCTGTCTTGTGGTTGGTTCCTGGTTTAACACATACAAATACCACATATGTGTGTCCAACTGCTAAACTGAGACATGGCCTAAGTGTGTGAGCATGCCCAGTTCAGGCATATTCCATGGCTTGTTGCCTGACATATGTCTCATTTATCAAAGTGTGTGAGCATGCCCAGTGTGTGCTTTCCATATGTTGAGATCTTCAGTCCACAACATTTGTGGGTGTGTCTGAACTTCCACAGTATTTCACATTTATAGTTGTGTGTTGGGAGTCATGTTGTGTACATACTGCTCAACTGCTTTGTGTCTGAACCCGACAGGGATTATACTGTGCCTGCAGGGTTTCCATGGGATAGTTTGCATACAGTTGTCAACATCCTTTCATACTGACCATACACTGTAATATTGTATAGTGTACTGGTTCAGTACTTTCTCTGTGGTGGACAGTATCCGGGGTTTCAGTCCTATCACTGCTTTCAATATTCATAGTGAGCACACCAGACTGGTTAAGGGCCAGTTGGGCACATATGACCATGCTGCATTTTGTTCGGATATGGACTACTTACACCAGGCTTGCCCAACATTGGTAGTGTATTCCACAACTTGGGTGGACATTGACAAACACTAGCGATGTGCCCTAGGCCATTTCTACTGCTAGTCAGAGAGTGTGTTTGTCCTTCAACACACATACATTGTAACTGGAATTTGACATCACATATTTCAAGGTTAGTATAATGTGCCTCTGTCTACCCGTGACATAACAGTGATACCCAGGGTAAACCTACCATCCCCCATCCACTCATCATGATTCCTGTTGAGGAGAGTCAATGCTGGGGTTCAGGTCTCTCATGTGCATAGCTCACTGGCATTCAGATTGTACAAGGTGCAGCATGTTCATTGATTCCAGCTTGGACATGGCTTTATACATCAGGCACAGATTGCCTCTGGACAGGTAGTATGGCACTGTGTGGAGCTGCGGTTTGTTTAATCAGGCAACACATGGCATCTGTTTGACCTCTTTGATCCTCCTGGTGGGGTACGTTTGGGGTCTTTCCAGTTGCTGGAGGTGTCTGCTGAGGTACATGCCACAGGGGCCATTGTACTCAATTGTGAGGCTGGTGAAGGATGACTGAAGAGGCACGATGACCTCCCCTGATATAGATCTGACTACCTTCATGATTAGGTGGGTATATGGTATGTTTCTGTAACCACTACAGCCACATGGTTGTCAAATGCAAGATATTTATCAAATTGTGTCCCCATGTCTATTATTACTTCTAAAGTACTTAATGGGTTAACACCTATGTGGTAATTGGTGGGCACTTACTGATTATCCAAAGGGGATGACTATACACTTTTCTGCAATTAGCTTGATGACATGGCTCTGGCACCAGTTGTCTGTTTCTATGTGGCCCTTTTGTAGGATACTTGTGTCAGCTGGAGGGTCAGATAAGGTGCCCAGTTTGTAGTCCTCTGCAAACTTGTTCAGACACAGTCCTTCCATGTTGGCCTGTACCAATGGGAAATATATACCATGCAAGGGAGGTCCCAGGACTGAGCCTTGTGGGATGCCAGTTGTAGCTGGTTTGTAGTCTGACATGGGTGCAGCATGTCTGACCATGTCAGTTCTGTCCTTGGGCTGGTTTGCAACCCATCTACTGACATAGGGGTTTATATTTAAGCTGGTGAGCTTATCTATAATGAACACATGGGGTATTGTATGGAAGGCTTTTGCAAGGTCCAGATAGGCTGTGTGGACCACATTCCCCTCATCAATGGCCTTGATGACTGTTTCAAATGAGTCAGACATGTTTAAGGGGCAGGATATGCCCTTAAGAAAGCCACGCTGGGTAGGGTCCAGTGTCTGTAGGTCCCCAATATCTTTATTTCTGAGGTCCATGATGATCCTTTCCATAGCTTTGCAGACCAAGCTTGTCAGGATTCTGGGGTGATAGTTTGCAGTATCCATTGAGGCACCACCTTTGTGGAGAGGGACCACTGTTGCTGTACACTGCTCTTTGGGTACATATCCTGTGGTAAGGCAGAAATTGGGCAGTAGTGTTATTTGGCATTCCATTTTCTTGGAGTTCATGTTGGACACAGCCCAGGACACCATCTCGTACCATTGATGCTGTGTGTCTTGCTTTGAAGATGCTGCCTGTTACCTCAGCATCTGCAATGTCAGGGGGCCAGCACTCTGCTGGGATAGATATTTGTCATTTTGGGGGGGGGGGGGTTTGCACTGAACCTGTCAGGTTGGATGTTGGCAATGTGTGTGGGTTTGGTGTATTGTTTGTAATATTTGGTAATTCAGTGCATATCTGTGAATTCCCAACAAGGTTCCTACCATCAATTAAGACAGCCTTGTGATTATCCTTAGTGTCCTGTACAATTTGTATCTCTATAGGTTCATAGGTTCATACTGGGCTATCTGCCCTAGGGCATTTATCAGCCTAGCCAGAGTGTGTGTGGCTTTCGCCACTCCTTGCTATGTGAATATTATGGCCATTTAGGGTTTACTTTACTGTGCCTCTGTGTAGATGTGACACACTGAAGACCCCCAGTGTAAATCTACCATCTCCCATCCACTTGGCAAGATTCCTGTTGAAGAGAGTCAGTGAGGGGCTCTGCCTAACATGGAGTGGGTTCTGTTCCAGAGTGTAGGAAGCCTCTGGGTTAGGAATCTGTCCCTCCAGCACATCCAATTTATTTATGTGTTGAGGTTGACATCTGTCGCTCTCACGGCTCTAATGGCTTTGGATTTTCTGAGGTGGAGCATGTCCATCACTTCTGTATTGGACATGACTTTGTACATCGGGCATACATCGCCTCTGAATATGCAGTATGTGACTGCATACAGCTGCGGTGTTGTCAGCCAGGCAGCATATGACAAATGTTTGACACCCTTTATCCTCTTGGTCAGGTACTTTTGAGGTCTTTCTAACTGCTGCAGGTGCCGAGTATGGTACATCCCAAATGGGGCATTGTACTCACTTATGGGCCTGATAAGAGAACAGTATAGGGGCACAATGACCTCTCTTGATGTAGATGTGAATCCTTTCATGATAAGGTGGCCAATATAGGTGGTCATCCTAGCCATGTTGGCAAAGTGAGTGTTGCATGTGGGGTTACTGTCAACTTGTGTCCCTAGGTCCCTGATTACTTCTTCCATACGTAATGGATTACCACCTATGTGGTGATTTGTGAGTACCTTGTTTGGTATTTGGGGAGACATTCATACTCTCCCGTGTCTTCAGGGAGGCTGAGTGGTGTTCCTGGGTCTGAGAGGGTGGTCTGTAGCATGCTACAAACTGTACAGCGGTTTTGCCTACAGTTAGTTGCACATGGATGGTCTCTGATGCTTCATGCATTGTCAGTAACCTGGACGTGTGGGTATCTTTGCTGAATATGAATACTCCCCTTCCTTTTGTGGTTTGGTCCAGGTTTTGGGGGCGAAAAGCATGATTTGAGGTATAACCTGGTAGTGCTGGGGTGCTCTCAGGAGCCTTGATGCAGGTTTCCATCACTGCACAGACATCGATGTTCTCCATACTGGGGAGGGCCTCGAGAGCGTGCATCTTGTGGTTTAGACATCTGGCATTGAGCAGTATTACCCTCATGTTTTTTCTACTTATGTTTTCTGGGGAGGTGGGTTTGTCTTTTCAGCCTTGCCTACAAAAGGCACTATGGAGGTGGCAAGAGCCTTAGCCAATATCCAGACACACAGGGGTGACAGGTGCAAGCCATCCCTGGCAAAGCAGTGTGGCTTGTCAAATATGACATCCCAAGCAGACACACATTGTATCCCCTTGGAATGACACCAGTAATTGAGCCAGTTGTTAAAGCTGATCATTCTGTGTTTGTACTGTGGTATCATTCTTGGTGGGGGTAGGATGCTGATCAGGGTCAGAGTCATACCAGCCTGGCCTACATAATCGGAGAGCTCCTCTATGTCTCTTTACATGTAGTCCAGGGAGGTATGTCTCAGGTCATTCACACCAGCATGGACAATGACTGAGTCATATTTGTACTTGCTTTGGAGTGACCTGCATGATTGTGTTATGTGGCAGATTGTAGCAGCCTACAGGCAGCTTACTGTACCCTTTTCCTTGTTCAGTCTGGTGAGTGGGACATCAGTGTGTCTGCCTATGGAGTCACCTGTTACAAGTGTATCAGGCATGTTGTTTGTCCTTACGGGCTGTGACTGTTTGGCACACTGACTTTGTGTACTATGTGTTGCATGTGCTATGTTTGGGGGTAGTGGTTGCTTGGGTGTCTGCTTTGGAGGCCTCTGTTGATTTGGTGGTTTTTAATTATAGCCTCCAGGAATGTTTTTGTGTGTTTATGTATTTGGTTTGCAGTTGTGATAGGTCTATGTGAGTGGGTTTGTGGTGTGTGTGGTTACCTTCTCCTCCTGACTAGTTTAGACAGTACTGAGTTGAGTGAGCTCAGCCTCCAGTTTGGAGACGTGCTTGCATCTGTCACATATATTTGAATTTCTTGGGGGGTGGAGGGGGTTGTCTGTGTACATGGGACAAGTGTAACATTGGCCAAGATTCACAGATTCAACTTGTTGTAGCTGGCCTTAGGGGATTTTATGACTGGCCATATTTTATTGCCATAATACTGATCAGAGATTACTTCCCTTTTTGGGTTTGCTCTATCATGTGGTGACTTCCTCATTCTCTTGCATGGTTTGGTAATGGCTGTGGTCCACCATGCCAGATGCCTATGTGTATGGTATTGGGCCTTGGTTTTATTTGGGATTGCATAATCCATGCATTCCTGACTGTGTTCATAGAATGCATTTATAAAGGGTTCTGAGGTGTGGCCCATATTTTCCACGGGCACAGGGCCTTTAATGGATTCCACATCAGTTTGGAGGAGTGCAACATTTCCTTTACACATGTTTTTCACTGTGGTTTTCTGGACAGGGACTGTGGTCCAGCTGTGAATATCCAGTGTGATTACTCTATGGTCTGATCTTACCAGTGAGGAATACACTTCTCATCTGGCCATAGAGTATCAATGTTGCTGATTATCACATCCAGTATGCTTACCCCTCTTGTGGGAGTGGTACATTTTTCCTGAGCATGTTGGTTTATGGATTCTAGGAACCTTTGGCCTAGGGTGTTGGTGCTGAGATAATGCTCCCATTCTATGTTTGAGTATTTTCAGTCACCCAATATAATGTTGTTTGGAGAGCTTGATATTTCCATGTGTTCCAACGTAGGCCAAGTGCAGTTCCTGGCATTAGGAGGGTAGTCTGTAGCAGGCTACAAACTGGCAGGCAGTCTTAGCTACTGTTACTTGAGCATGGATAATCCATGCTGCTTCTTGTTGTGGTACCAACATGGGGGTGTGGTTATCCTTGACAATTATTGCTACTCACCCTCCTTTTGTAGTTTGTTCCATGTTTTGGGGCTGTAAAGCATGGTATGAGGTGTAACCTGGTAGTGTTAGGGTGCTCTTGTGAGCCTTAATCCAGTTTTCTGTTACAGGACAGATATCAACAGTCTCCATGCTGAGGGGAGTTTAGACTGCATGCATCTTTCAGTTTGGTCATCTGGCATTGGGTAGCATTACATCTAGGTTCTTATCCCTCGTGATACCTATGGAGGTGGAGCATCGTGCCTTGCTCAGCATGTCATCCCAGGCTGGCACGCATTGGATCCCCTTTGACTAATGGCAATACTTACACCAATTATTGTAATTGATCATGTCATCTTCATATTGTGGCATCATGCTTGGTGAGGGTAGAATGTTAGTCAGGGTCATCATGTTTGCATATACTACATGGTGTTGCATTGCTTAACACATGGCAATCTTGCCTCAGGTGGTGCTGCAGGGCTGTCTATGTTGGATGCACATACTACACTCCCTGTACATGTTTGATAACGGGTTGTGTCAACTTAGGCATCCCTTTTACTATATGTGTGAGTCAGAGAGAGGTATCATTTCCTGGGTTCCTACTGAGCCAGTGTATGTGCTATGCATTGCCGCTTTGCCAAGGCCTAGGCATACTGGGCATGCCTCCTTCTGCCTACTGGGGCAGGCTCAGGTTGTTCCTCCTCCGAGTCACGCTCTGCCTGTGATTGGCTTGGCAATGGTGGGGGGGCTGTTTGGCCCAGCCCTATGCTGGTCCTGCTGCAGCTGTTTTCACAGAATCATATTATGTAGCATAGCACATA
This sequence comes from Protopterus annectens, assembly GCF_019279795.1. Classification (NCBI taxonomy): domain Eukaryota; kingdom Metazoa; phylum Chordata; order Ceratodontiformes; family Protopteridae; genus Protopterus; species Protopterus annectens. Next base: position 1,628,789,887 of record NC_056739.1, read on the forward strand.
CCATGACAATTTGGATACATGTAGTTGGTGAGTACTGCAAGGCTCCACCAGATGTGTCCAGGCACCGGAACCGTGACTTGAGCAGCCCAAACACACGCTCGATTACATTTTGTGTTTGTGCGTGTGCCTCATTATGGTGTTCTTTTTCAGGTGTGTGTGCATTTCTGATGGGTGCCATCAGCCACGGCTCCAGTGCATAGCCAGCATCCCTCACTAAGTGACCATGTGGGATGTCCCCATTGGCAAATGTCTGGTACAGCTGCGTCAGATGCCAGATATGTGAATCGCTGTAGCTTCCAGGGCAGCCAGCACACACATTCATTATTATGCCCTGGGCATCACACATAACCTGGCAGTTGTTGGAGGGGAAGCCCTTGTGGTTAATGTAGGCCCTACCCCGCTCACCAGCTGGTGCTTTGTTGCGTATATGCGTGCAGTCTATTGGACCCACTAATTCAGGGTATTCCGCTATTTGCTGGAAGAGACGCATATTGCTGGCCAATACCTCATGGGAATTGGGGAAATATACATGCACACCGACATGTGCTGACATGGCGTCCAGGAACTGGTGCAGTACCCTGGATGCTGATGCCTGTGATATCCCCATCATATCACCAGTTGGTCTTTGGAAGGTACCTGTTGCTAGTATTCTTAGGCCAACACATATCTTGGTTTCCACTGGGATGGGTTCCCCTCTGTTGGTCCTGTGTGTGAGGTGTGGCCTGCACAGCTCAACAATTTGCTGCAGGAGGTCTCTGTCCACTCTATAGCGCTCCACTATCTCCAGCTCATGTAACCCCTGGTAGGTGACCCTGGGCCTGTACACTCTTCTCCGTCTCCTCACTGTGGGTTGTCTGGCAGCATTTGCATAGTCACCACCCTCAGCAAGTTGCATATGTCTCCTTATAACAGCTATGGCAGCCCCTAGCATTTTTGGTCTGAGTGAAGCTTTTTCAGTATTGACTTCTAGTAGCTTACTCCTCTGTTGCAGTGTCTCTTGAGTGAAACATTCTGCACTGTTGTTTGCAGTGTTTTAAGTGCTGGGCTGGGCTACTGTTCTGCCTGTGTAATTGCCTGCTTCTGATTGTTTTCACCTGCTAGCTCTGCCAGTAATTTCTGCTAGCTTCCTACTATTTCCCATGCTTCCTTTTTCCCTTCTGTTTCCTCAGGGGGGAGCAATGTGCATACCAGCATAAACATGCTCACAGTGGCTAACACGCATGCACACATGCTTAGACAGACTAGAATCTGCTTATTCGGGTTAAAACGCACGCACACCAGCGCAAACAAGCTTACAGATATTTAAACAGGCTCCTACATGCTTATTCTGCCTTAAACGTGTGCACTCACACTTACACGTGCGCACTCTGTCTTACTCGTGCCTGCCCACGCGCACAAGCGCGCATGCACGCCCAGCAAAAAACTTTGGTGTTATCCATCGTGTACACCTTCCATTTCTTGGCTTTCCCATGCCTACTTGTTGACACTCCTCTTTCCATGATGTGTGACTGACAGCTTTCACATGCCACTGTGCACCAATGAGCTGCATTCCTTTCATACATTCCCCCCTGTGATGTCACCTATCTCCTACTCTGTTACTCCCCCTTATCCTACTCCTACACTGCATGGATTGTGCTCATTTTCTATGTAACAGTGCGATTCACTATCCTACCACTCATTTACATAGGATTGCCTACTAATGCTTAGTTACATGTCTTGCACTCCGCTTCCCCCCTTAGCAACCCCTACTCGGTGGCCATGTTGTTTTACCCTGCTATTCCCTTCCATTGTATACTTATGCTTTGCATTAACCCACATTTGTGGGTTTATTATTTTTATTTTTTGTTTTTTATAGCGCAGCCTGTTTCCGCGACGCTGCGCTACATTTAAACATCGGCGATCACCGAAAAAAAATATATATTTTTATTTCATGTTTGCATCAGGGTACGTTGCCAGTGGCCACATATTTGGCCATTGGCATGCTGCCTGCAACATTTGCAACCTTTATTTGGAGCTGACATTGCTCCATTGTGTTATTTGCAGAATGGTACTCAGTTATCAACCGAGTACATTTCTGCAGATAACACGGCTCTTACACGGGCAGGTTTCTGCTTCCTGGATTGCAAATTAACCTCATTTGCATGCCTTTTGGCTGCAAGTGAGGTAATTAGCATATCCACACCCTGCCCGTGTAAGAGCCGTTTTAGGTGCTCTCTTACATGCACAATCTGGCTGTTCCTGGATCGCGATGGCTGCATGGAGTCTTATACTACTCTTAGACTCCGTGCAAGCCATCGTGAATCCTGCCCTATGTTTTTTTTTTTTTTTTGAGACAAAAGCATCTATTGCTGGTATTAAAAGACAAAGACAAGGGTTTCTGGTGGGCCATATGTCCAAATGGCTAAGTATAGATAAAGCTCTCTCAGTTGTATCTCAAGTCCATACTACAGTTCCGTATTGAAATGTCAGGACTTGCAATGCTGAGTCCCAAAACACTGAAAAAAGACAGAAAATATGGAAGAAGAGTAAATATTGAACATTACTCTTCTCCATTAAACTTCTTTTCTTCAGGCAACCCCCCCCCCACCCCAGACGTGAGGGCAAGCCTATACCCTTCTTCCTCAAATTTATATATACTAATTCCAAGATACCTGTACCTTGGAGAAAAGGGAATATTTGGAGAAATGGTAATCTCAGACATACTATATGTAAATCCGCATGTTCAGTCATTCGATTTCTACAGTCTGAGACTCAGCACTGTCAAGTCCCATATTTTCAAATGGTTAACCATGCATACATCATAAAAAGGCTTTATGGTTTCTTGTTTTATGTGCACATGGAAACTTTCTGTGTCACATACTACTTATGCTAACTATAATTACATTGTGCGTTCACTGTGTGTTCATGGGAGAAGTGGCAGATGAAATGTCTGGAATGCAGAAGGGAGCCATAAGTTTGCTGAGTTATTCTTGCATTTTTAATTTCACATATTCCTGCATTTAGAAATTTGCTATTTAATGACAGTGCTGCTACATCTTTTCTGCTATACTATATGTTTCATTGCTTATGATGTAAAGGTTGCGGTTTCTTTGATTGTTTGGTCATCATGAGGCAGTGCAGTGCTTATATTTACTTAGGATATACTTCTGGTGGCCACAGAACAGTGACAGATATTAGTTATGGATCCTGTCTTGTACTTACATTTTTCAATGATAGCCATTTGGCATCCTCATGTTCAAGTTGATTACAAACCTAGCCAGTGTGCCAGGATGAGAACCCATGGTAAAACTGTTTACACTATATGCACTTTCTTAGTAGAATGTCATCACTTTTCATGTTACTCTTTTCGCCAGTGTCCATCTTTGGCTGATACCAGTAGTTTATGCTATTCTGTCCAATATGGGTGAAGTTTGTAAATAAAAGTTCTTACTTCTTATATAACAGGAAAGCTGATGCTGTCATGTAGGTTGAAGTTACTTCATTCCTGTTGCTTTCATTCTTGTTGCCCTTGCTGATATGGAGTATAGCTTATCTCTCTGGCATATTGGCCTTGTATCTGCTGACAGGTTTCTTAATCTTTATTGATTAATTTCTTAAATGTAAGAATTTAAGAGAAATTAAATAATATATGCACACAAACATGCAAAAATTCCAAGACTGCATTTTAAGGTTGGAATAGGCAACAGCTAGACAAACAGATTAATCCATTAGTATCCTCAATTCCTGCATGAATTAAGATACGCTCTTTGATAACAATGGAATTTAAGAGACCTCAGAAATGAGACCTCAGTCTTTGATATTTACATCAGGGAAGGTAGTCAATTCCACTGGAAAGTTGCACAGTTATTCAAATGAATGCCGCATTATCTTAAGATTAGTCATTGGAATGAGCTGCAGCCCTTCTCTTGATGACCTTACATGCTTGACAGGAACATAGGAAGGGAGGAGCTTCTGGAAATAAGTGGGACCCAGAGTATGAATGGCGCAGCAAATTTTAAAAACTGACTTTATCACAGCATGTGTGTAGATCACAGAGCACAAGCATACTATGGCTGGTACAAGAATCCCTGGTCAGTATCCAGGCTGAAGATGACTGAGGTCCTGGTCAGTAAGCCTAAAGTATGGTGTATTACTGCAATGGAGACAGAAAAATACTAGTTCATGGATAACTGTGAAAAGGTCAGAATGTGGAATCAAATACTTTATTTGATTCAAATGTTAACAGGATGACCCATCAGTATTGACAAGCTGTCACTCATAGTTTACCAGATTACACACATAAAGCACAAACTACAATCTGGTCTCACCACAAAAGCTAAGGGCAGGGGGAAGAAAAACCAAAAATTGACACAACAGCATGAAATAGACAACTAAACAGCATGAAATAGACAACTTTATGTCATTGAAGAACTGTGTTTAATTTGAATAGAGTTTACCCACAATTGCATTGCCTCCATAAAGTATTCACATGTAGCATAAATCAGAAATATGCTCCATAGGAAAGGAAAAATACAGCTAAATATCATTAATATAATAATGATACTAAATACATGTTTCATGTATGACATTGCTTGATGGTAGCATAGACATTGTGGAAGTTAAAGGCACAAGGATTAGGCCTTATGATACTTTAAACACAAGAAGGTAGCAGTAAAAGCAATAACATCTGACACAACCATTGACAGTGAACCTAGAGGCAAGAGACAAGCCATCTGAATGCTGTAGAAGGAAGAGTGTAGTAAAATTACGGTCAGCATATCAGAATGTCATGATTTGTGGTGTCAAAAGCTGCACGGAGATCCAATAATGAATACCTTTTGAACTCCTGATATAAAGAGGTAATTTATCACTATAATAAGGGTAGTCACTACTGTGTTGAGATATGAAACCAGACAGATACAGGTCTAAGAGGTCATGAAATATTAAATATCACTGAGGCTGTAATTAATTCACTCTTTCATTGGGCAGAAAATTACCAGATTAATTGATCTAAAGAGGACTTCTTTGTGATGGAGTAATTAAAATTTCTTCAAAACTAGATCCAAAAACATTCATCCAGGGAGTGATCCAGAACTAACCATTGTTTGCAATTTGCTTACAATATGATGGAAATGAGAGCTAGAACTAGACATCCTAGAAAGTGAAGCTAAATAGGTCCCATAAAGCTTTCCAAATAACAAGACTGCATGAAGTGAAGGAATTTCGCATAGATTGTTTAAAATGTTGCAAAAGTATGCTGTTACAGTGTTGCTTGGAATCTGTCAGCAAATCTGAAAAACATTACAGTGGCTGCTGGACTGGAAAAGGCAAATTTATATTCCAATCAGTGAAGGGGCAATTTTGAAGACTGCTCCAAATTGTGAAAAAATGCACTTGTTTCACATGTTAGCAAGGTAATACTCAACAACCTGCAAGCTAGGTTCCAGCAATATATGGACCAAGAACTGCCAGATGTATGAGTTGGTTTTACAAGGTGCAGAAACACCAGAGATCAAATTACCAACATTTGATGTACAACTAAGAAAGCGAGGACATTCCAGAAAATATTTACTTCTGATTTATTGAAAACTCTAAAGTTTTTTTGACTGTGTGGACCTTAACAAACTGTGGCAAGTCTTTGAGAACTAAGCACACTGAGTCATCTTTAACTCCTGGTGAACCTGTATACAAAACAAGAAACAAGAGTTAGAAGCAAATGTGGAATAAATGACCATTTCAGAATTGGGAAAGAAGTGGGACAATGCTGTATATTGCCAGCTTACTTGATTTATATCTTAAGTTTATTACCCATAAATCAGATGCTACAATCAAAACTGCCAGGAGAAATAACAATGTCAGATATGCAAATTATACCATTGTGATGGCTGATAATGAATAAGAGTTGAAAAGCCTATTGATAAATATGAAGGTAGAAAGAACAAAAGCAGGCTTACTGCTTAATATTAAAAAACTAAAATTACATCATTTAGTCTACCAGCTGTTTACAAAAAGACGGAGAAGTGGAAGCAGTGACAAGTTTCATTTTCCTGGGCTCAAAGATCTCTGTAGGTTGTTATTGTAGCCATAAAATTAAAACATGCTTGCTTATTGGAAGGAAAGCCATGGCAAATCTGAATAAAGATTTTAAAGAGCTGAGATATGACATTGTCAACAGAGCTAGTAAGAGACAAAGCTATGCTTTTAGCATTAATAACATTAGGTGTACAAGAGGTAGATAGTAAGTCTTAGTGCTGGAAAATCAATGCTTTTGAACTGTTGTTTTGGAAAACAAATGAGAATTCCTTGGACTGCAAGAAGATCAGATCAATTAATATTCAAGGAAATAAATCCAGACTAATCACCAGAAGGTCTGATAGGAAAAGTAAACCTCAAATAGTTTGACAACAGAGAACAGAGAAGAAATGGATGCTGCAAAGACTGAAAGCAAAAGAAAAAGAGAAACACATACCAAGATGGACAGACACCATTACTGAAGTAATGAATATGAATTTGGAAGAAATTACATAAGCAGTTTTTCACAGACAGGCCTGGTGTGCTAAAGTTCTTGAGCTCATGAACAGTCAGACTCAATTAAATCACAACAAGGAAATGAGAGTAGTATATCCCCAGGATTCAGCAAGCAGCCATGCAGGAATAAGTTATTCCTGCACGGCAGGGACCATTCCTGTTCAGCACGGCAGTGCGCCATGCATATTTATGAGGGTGCGCTGCCATGCTCTAAAACGGACATGGTTCCATGTATGGGTGCAGGGGGAGTGTCTGAGAGCAGAGCTCTCACAGTACACACTCCCCCTGCACTGCAAAATTGCCTTTGGCAATTAAAAATGAGCAAGAATGCTCGTAACACCCCCAACCTATCAGGAAAACAAAAATCTGTGGTCAAAGGCATAAAAGACAATCATCCCTACCAAGCATACCTCTCAACTGTACAGATTTTCACAGAATGACCAGATTTTTGCTTCATAATTTTGGTGTGTTTCCCCTAAAACATGTACCTTTCTGGCAAATAGCTAAGGATTGAAGTCATTAAATAATGACAAAATATTTAAGACTCCACACATCCTTTGGAAAATTCATACTGATGTAAAACCTATTATTCTATCAACTTTTTAAGTTTGTAAGAGCAATATTTAAAATCTGTCCACATTTGTCCCCCCATCATTTTAGGCTTTGTACAGATATTTTGCTCTAAGAGGTTGAGAGGTATGCTGCCAAGCCAAAAGTTATTAGGATAACACAGGTAGCATAAGCACATAGTGCACACCTCGCAACCCGTCAGGGTAAAGAATGCGGACAAAGCCAAAAGGGATAATTGTCCCACAAAGCAGAAAGTTGATAAAATAACAGGATCAGCATTAGCAGGGATATTCTGAAGGGTATAGATAAAATAACACAACAAAAACGTTTTTTTTTTTTTTATAAATGCAATAAAGTTTAAGCGTAGCTGCACAGGTGTGCCCATTGCTTAGCTATGCTTAGTCCAGCTTAAACAGCACAAGAAGTTAAATAACAAGAGACATCCAACATAAGGAGTATTGCAATAGTGTAGTGGTTAGAGCGTATGCTTTGCAAGCAGCTATTCCTGGTTTGATCCCCATTGTAACCAATTCACATTTTACATGTTAAAGCAGTACATAAACATTTATTTTTTTTTTAGTATTACCTACTAAATAACATATCTTTGTTAACTGGAGTACTGCATTATGTCCAGATGTGAGGTGTCAGTTTAATAAAGTTGTGAAATCCTCATATAAACACAAGTGACCCATACAGTATAGTCGCACATGAATAAATGTAATGAAAGCACATTGGGGTATGTCAGGGACAGTAAACAATTTATAATATGTAATGAATGATGAATCAATGCCATGCAGCAGATAGTCTATAAAATGAAAAATAAGTAATGCTAAGCATTGCACAGCTCTGCTTACCAGGTGTGAGCATTGTGCAAATATGACTGCTAAGCAATGAGTAGCCCAGCTAAGTGGATTTGCCCATCTGTAAGCAGTGCTAAACCTGTCCCTTTAAGCAATGCCAACCTTAGCTAAGAAGTTTTGCCCATAGCTTAGCTTAGCTCAGCATATTCAAAACCATCCAATCATGGCAAAGGGTGGGAAATCAGCCATATTTAAACCCCACAGGTGGGAATACAGCTCATAACTGGTTGCAGCTTCCCACTGTAGGCAGGATGGTAGAGGTTGGAGAGGGATTGTGCTTACAGACACAGTGCTAGGGCATACAGGAGTCCAAGGTCATGGTAGAACTCTTGGTATAAAAACATGACAAGAGACTGCTGCATGGCCAGTACCAGGGCTCCCAATATAAAGCAAAAGCCTAGGACCATCTCACCCGTGAACTCATCAGTGCCACTGGTATCCCTCGGACTGGTGAACAGGTCAGGCACCATTATGTTGACTTGAAGTGGAGAAAGAGGGAGTTCTTGGATGAGTGGGTCCAAGAAGCAAGGCAGAGGGTGATGTCCCAGCAGTGTGCAAGTAGTCATAACATTACTGTTTAGTAAAGTCCAGCATGTGTATGTGATGGATGGGTATGCTTAAATATGTCTCTATTTCCTTTACAGCTGCAGCTGAGTGGGCTGTGAATCAGGAAGCCCATGCCAGTAGGCTGCAAAAGCTGCGTCGTGGGGATGGTGAGTAACAATCTTCAATGTAGTAGTCATACCAAATAAATATAAAGTAGTAGAAAGTCATCTGGCAGTATAAAAACTGTCTTATGGGTTGTACTGAATAAACCAGACAATATGACAGTAATAGTCCCATATAGGCCATATTTAAATAAAACTGTAACTGCCTGGCAATAAAGTTCTAAATCCTGGACTGGTTGTGTTTACTCTGGTATTGTATGGCATTTATTGTTGCATTCTATGAATAGTAATGTTGTATTAACAACTGTTACCCACACTGTGCTACATAAAAAAATGTCTAGGAATGTCTAAGACTGTTGTAAGTACAAGATCAGATTCTACAACCAAGAGAGACTTAGACAGAAAACACTGAAGAGATAGACAGCAATATCCAAATAACACGCTCTACTGTGATTTAAACTGTTGTATTTTTAGCAGACACAGCCATGGTTCGAATCCTGGGAGTGGTAATAAGCTGTATGCATAATCATAGCTCTCAACTGTACAGATTTTTCAGAATGTTCAGATAATTGGCCCATATTTTCTGCCTGTTCCTCTGCCCCCCCCCCCCCGGCAAATCAGTTGGATGATCTCAGAATTGTAGTCACAAAATAATGACATACATTTGATTGTCAGACCTCAAAACCTTCAGAAAATGCATGTTAAAACAAATCTTGTCACTCTAGCAACTCTCCAAGTTTATGACAGCAATATTCAAAACATGTCCCTATTTGTACCCCCCATGTTGTCAAGCTTTGTCCAGAGTGTGTGCATTAAGAGATTGAGAGGTATATGCATAATATTAACTGGAATCTGGGAATATGTGTAGAAACAGTCGGGTAGTGTTAACAAACATTCCCTCCACAGGTCTGTTAGATAAGAAAACTGTGCCTGCCAATAAAGATTTAAATCTTGGACTGGTAGTGTTTACTCTGGTATAGTATGGCCTGACATGTAGCATTCAGTAACATCTGACATTAGAATAGTACTGTTGTATCAACCACTGTTTCTCACACTGTGCTACATACAAATATGTGTAGGAATGTCTGTATAAGACTATTGTAATTACAAGGTCAGATTGTACATTCAAGAGAGACTTAGAAAACACTGAAGAGATAGACAGCAATATCCAAATAGTACACTCTACTGTGACTTAAATTGTTGTATTTTTAGCAGACACAGCCATGGTTCAAATCCTGGGAGTGGTACTAAGCTGTATGCATAATCATACCTCTCAACTGTACAGATTTTTCAGAATGACCAGACAATTGGCTCAAATTTTCTGCCTGTTCCTCTGTCCCTCTGGCAAATCAGTGGGATGATCTCAGAAATGTAGTCACAAAATAATGACAGAAATTTGATTTTCAGACCTAAAAACATTCAGAAAATATAAATTAAAACAAATCCTGTCACTCATGCAACTCCATGTTTATGACAGCAATATTCAAAACATGCCCTATTTGTACCCCCATGTTGTCAAGCTTTGTCCAGAGTGTGTTCATTAAGAGATTGAGAGGTATGTGCATAATATTAACTTTGAATCTGGGAATATGTGTAGAAACAGTCAGGTAGTGTTAACAAACATTCTCTCCACAGATCTACCAGGTAAGAGATGTAAGAATTTATCTAGAAGACAGTTGAAGTATACACTGTGTACAAGCATACCTTTCCCAAACCAAGGCCATAGGGTATTGTAATAATATCTGCACATTAATAATTAAAGCAATGATCATTAAAGTTGTGAGTACTACACGGATATATAAGTTGTTAATTGATATCCCCCCCACCATATCTGCAACAATAATCTAAATACACAAATCAGTGGGCATGTTTACACCAAACCTACTGTTGGGACATATGTCCTATTGTTCAATAAATATTGAAATGTATTTCTATTATTCTTCCATGTTGAAATACTATCATTGGTGGCCTGTTGTTATCAATGTAACCTGCAAGCCATTGTAATGGCCACTGTGGTTCCATATATGCATGTGCTCTGTTTGCTATGCAACTGTTCATGTTTTGGGTTAATGGGAATATCTATGCATGCTGTTATAACTAATCCTGGATTGTGTTGACTACTACTAACCCACATATGTTTTAAAACTGCAACACCATAGCATATATGGGAAGACAGGTCCCAGCGGACCACCTCTCCCACCTCATCTGGCCATAGCACTGGGCCCCATCATGCCTGGGACCTACCCAGGGACCTCCTTGTCCACTGCTCCTGCACCACCTTTGGGTGGAACCGCCTCATGGGATGGACTTTTCCCTCCAGGAGAGGGTGGGGACAGGATACTGTCACGTGAAGTCAGGTCTGGGGATTAGTGCCTAGCGAGCTCTGAAGGGAGTTTGGAGATCTGCTATGCCAGCTTGAGGGCCACGTGGTGCATTTAGAGGGTCAGTCTGCCCATCCTGCTCAGCCCCCAGCACATCCACCTTCAGGGCCATAAAGGTGCAGTGGTGACTGCTCATGGGTGGGGAACTCAGCCCCACTGTTTCCATTTGGGAACTCATAGGCTTCCACTTTCCAAACACCCCTCCCCATCCAAGGTGTTTACCCCCACATGTGTCATATACCTCCCCTGTATGCTGTCTTGTCTGTCTTGTCTGTCTTCCAATCCAACCTACCTTCCCAAATATACCTACCATCCTTCCCCAACATCCCACTCTCACCTTAAAAAAAAAAAAAGAGCAATCTGTTCCCAAAAAAAATTTGCCCCATACATAGCTGTCCATTTTGCACACGTGTCCACTGGACACATGTAATCTGGTCTAATTGGCTTCACAACACATTATTGTTGTACTCACCCCTCTCTCAGGGGTTTGAGTGTTCAAATCTACCTCCAAATTTAGTATATATGCACAGCTGTTATTGTAGAAGAAATGGACAGCTATGGACCTTGCCTACACCTGTCCTGCACATCCCTAGCTACTTTCCCTATTATATTTCCCTCTGCATGCCCCCTTTTTCACCACTTTCCTATCACCCCTTTTTTCTTTTCTTTTAAAGAAATTAGCATGGGGGTAAGCGGAAATAAGCACTTTTAAGCAGTACTAAGCAGATTTAACCCTGTTTGCACGGCGGCAAGCAATGGCTACACAGATTAAGCACTGTCAGGCTAACTGTCTGTAAGCACATTTAACCAGAAGTTAGCATTGCTTACCATCATGCAAACCCACTTACAACTGCTTAAAAGGGCCTTAATCACTCTGTATCCAACAGCCCTTGTTCTGCCCAGCAACAAAATACTCAGCCCTTACAAATCTCAAACCCAGGACCCTGCATACTCTAGCCACAGTGATTTATCGCTAAGCCATTTGAGTTGTAGATACCTGTGATGTTTTCTCAAAACATATCATGCAGCACAGTCATTCAACAGTAGGGAAAATGTATTTATATATGTAGATGTATGTATGTATATATATATATATATATATATATATATATATATATATATATAAATATACATATATATATATAAATATACATTATATATATATATATATATATATATATATATATGTATATATATATGTGTGTGTGTGTGTGTGTGTTGTGTGTGTGTGTGTGTGTATTGCATTTGCACATTGGATCTACACATTGAACCTCTCACTGCAAAACATCTGACCAAAGGCACTGTTAATAGGGGTGAAGGGGCCCAAAATAGGGATCTCTTGTAATTATTGGCATTATCCCTTCCTCCACAGCTGAACTGATATGCCTTGCAACACAATAATTGGCACTTGCAAGTCTTGAACCCAGGACCCTGCACAACATAGCCACAACAAGTTAACAGTAAGCCATCTCAACTGTAAGATGTCAGGATTATGTTTCTAACATATCATGCAGAACAGTCGACCATAGGGAATGTACAATGTGGATGCACTAAACATTCCATTGATACATACACACACACACACATATATATATATATATATATATATATATATATATATATATATATATATATATATACATATATATGTATATACACATACATACACATATAAATATATAACTACTTATAGATGTGAATAAAAAGAGTATATATAGAGGGTGAACAGCATATCAAATAGCCATTATTCCTACAGTTGCCACCTTTTAAAATGGCCAGTGTTTGATTCTTTCCTACAAATGAGAAGTATTGCATGAAACATATACCCACACAAAATGGAAAGGACATGACACCACACACAAATTTGCATACATACCAAGAACTAGTAAAACCAAAAATGGCAGGCAACACTGTAAGCAGAGTCATAGGACCGATAACTTTCCAATAAACATAGTTTAATAATAAAAAACAATCCACTAACACAGTAAACTAAGCGCTTTCGGTAGGATCAGTGTCCTACCTTCTTCAGATACCAAACAGTTCAATTAACAGGGTTTTTAAAGCATTAAAAAACACAATTAACAATTAACCAACTGCCAGAATAACTCAACTTGTCCTTAAAGGAGCAATGGATATCTTGGTGCTATGCGTCCTATATGTAAACCAATATAAGCACACTTTTTTAACAAATAATACTGCATGTACTTCCCTAAAAAGTCAACCATAAAATCAGTTGAATACAATTAATATGTTGTTGTAAATATGATATGAGTTTGGTATAAATGACCAATATTTTTCAAAAAAATAAATAAATAAATAGATACATTTAGGTCTATATATCATATGTATAAAATACTGTATTATATATTATGAAATGTTAAAAAACATGTCTAAAACCTATAAATAAGTAAATTAAAAATCTTCGCTTGTAAAAACACATATCAGGGGTGACCAAAAATTAATACTCTAAGCATTTAACCTATTACTGACACCCATTACCAGCTTAAACTTACAAGTGAGTACCATATACAAATCATAGACCTAACTACCCATAGGTGATAAAATAAAGAGGTCATAATGTTCAACTAACATCATCTTTTCAAGGCTAACCATTTCAAAATGCTTTTAATAGATATATATTCGTTAAGACCTGGGTGTATGTTGGCTTCAGTTCTAATCTGCCACATCATTTCATCAATCTCTAAGTTTAACTGCCACGGACCCCCTGTAGGGTCCGGGTGTCTCTGTTGTAGGATTGAGAATTTAAAACCATGGTCAGGAAAATCAGCAATATGTCTAGCCAATGCATTATTCAAATCTTTCTTGCCAATGGCATACACATGCTCATAAATGCGCTGTCTCAGTTTTCTCTCCGTCTTTCCAATATGAAATACAGTACATTGAGAACACGTGGCTGCATATATAATACCTTTAGTTTGACAATTATATCTCCCTTTTATGACAAATGTTTTGTTTTTCAATTTAATTTTATTGTCATCCCTGATAAACTTACATTGGTGGCATGAACCACATTTGTGCATGCCCGCATTAGCTCGGATGTTAATAGTATTTTTCCTTTCTAATATTGCCTTTAATTTGCCCCTCTTCTAAAGGTGATTTTGGGTTGTATGCCTAACATTTTGACTAAACCTTGGTCTTCTGTTATAATGGACCAATTTTTGTACAAAAGTTCTTTCATATTATGATGATCCAAAGAGTAAGTACACAGAAAACTGATACGGTAGTCTGATCCAAGTTTAGGAGGAGACTTATTATTAACTGTACTCAAGACATCTGGTATAGAAGATAACCTATTGGTTAGCAAGGGCCTAAAATACCCTGTTTGCCTTTTATTGCTGACTTCCAAGCAGATAGAATCTAGCAAAGGTTTAGGATACCCACGACTTAGAAACATGCTCTTAAGAAGTGAACACTCCAAATAGAAATCTGTGTCATCGGTGACCATCCTAGCTGCTCTCACTAATTTTCCTTCACTACAGCTTTTTTTTTGGTGAAATGGGTGGCTGCTTGTAAAATGTAAGAAGGAATTTGAGTAGGATGGTTTTCTATGTATTATACTCTTATATCTTCTATTGGTTGTGTCCTTAACAAGATGAACGTCTAAGTAATTAATTTCAATTTCATCGAATTTATAAGTAAATTCGAAGAAATCAGTCATGGATTGTATACTATCCATAAAGGTAGAGATAAGAGCTGTAGGACCTTTCCATATAATAAACATATGTGAAATGTATCATGCACAAACTTCATAGGTTTGTAATAGCCATATGTATGATCTGTCCATATATATCACCCCTAATGTTAGGCTGTATCCATATGTGATGCTCTGTTTCGTAGCAAAGCAGAATAGTGCAGCTGTGGAGGAAGGAAGTTCAGAGTGTGAATCTGATGTCTGAATGCACTCTATATATATATATATATATATATATATATATATATATATATATATATATATATATATATATATATATATATATATATATATATATATATATATATAAATAACACTGAACTGCATCACAGTGGTCACCATGGTGGCATATCTGAAGGGTATGTAAGAGTCCTGAAGTATACCTAACAACCTGTCAGTGCAAGATGTGTGGATAGAGATGAACATAATGTTGGGACAAATGGCCTACAGTAGAGACATGTCTGAAGCATTACCCTTATACAGTGCCTACAATAGTGTATACACCACTATTACAATGGCAACTGTTACAGATCTACACAACAGCATATCACAATACCACATTCCACACCTTTTACAACCTGTAATGTGATTATAACATGAGCAATGAATGTGTAATATGGAATCCTATGTTAGGACAACAAATATGGGGAATATATACCTTAACAAACACTGGAATTATATGTGTGCACACACTCCAAATAACATATTATGGAGGCAGCTTTTGAGGTACTGACAGCATTCACTCTTCTTGAGTACGCATCTTCCATCAAGTACAGGACCACAGTGTCATACTAAGTAATGGTCTGCTGTCCAAGAAGTATGTCCATGACATTTGCCCACTCACCTGCAACAGAGGCAGCCGTGGCTTGCACACATCTTACAAACCATGGAACGGATCCCATGTCCAAAAGATAGCACTCAGGAGTGGGAGACCTAGCCTTACCTCACCATTGCATATACCATGGCAAACAGTGCAGACAGTCATGTATGTGACTATGAAGTGTGGGACAACATTAATGTAGAAAATAAACAGATTCCCATCCAAGACAGATGAAAACACATGTTGGAGGCTGCCCAGAAACATGCAGCAACACTAGGGGACTTGCAGGAATATCTGGCAAGTACTGCCTGTGCAGTATCTGTGTCGACAATTGCCTGAACTCTGTATAAGTGTGGCTTATGGGTTAGGGTAATCAGATGGAAGAGTTGTTCCACAGGAAACATCATCCAGGCCTCTCTACAGGTAGCATATTGCATAGCATCAAATCTCCCAAAGGCATGTGTTGCAATGTGTAATGGTGTACCAAGACCAAGGCTGAAACCTACAGACAGTATTAATAAAGATACATGTGGTGCAAAAGAAACACCTCACTCCACCTGAGGCCCACCATCCCCATCTGTACCTTGCTGGTGCCAGTGTACACCTTTAGGTTTGCTGTTCATTAGCAGGAACTAGGCAGGTAAATATGGTGTTCTGAATTTGGAACACTGCAAAATGACACTCATGTGTGGCCCATGGTTGTCAAGCATCTGCAAAAAGGCTGATGATGGAGGGGGTGTCACCTTAAACACAACAGTGAACTGAAGCATACATCCAAAGCTCACTAAGAATGGCTGTATCTAAACACAGTCAAGGTCATTAATTGTGCCAGACATAACCCTGACTCCACAGCAATAGTGAAGGCACCATGTGACCTCCAAGGGCTGTGCACATGAGCTGAACTTGCAATCCGGCAGAGTTAGGGGACATTTGTAGAGTGGAGTGACCAAATAATGGCAAGTGAAGATGGCGGCCCATGCTAGTATACCTCTTCCAGTAATAGTGACTGCTGTAGTTCACTTAACAGGTGCTGCAACAAACCATCATGTTAATGGTGTGCACACTTATGCAACCCGCATATTGTATGCATCTCAATCAGCATCTGCGCAACTAACACATTTGTTTGATACTGCATTTGATTGCACATGTCATATGTAACATATCACTGATATGTGAACATATGCAGCATTGTGGCTCCATTGCATATCAGGGAAGAGGCTGGCATGTCAATAAAGGTGTGTTCACTCCCCCATAGCCACAGTAAGCTTTGAAGGTTGTCAGTGTAATTAGATTTTATTGCTCATACATGCACTACTGATGATGATATCTGCAAATCAGAGTTTAGGCATTCACTATTGACATCTGTCGTCATATCATCCCAGGTATGTGTCAGACAAACACATAGGGGCTGTCAGCAACAGAGCAAACATAACTGCCAGACATATACACATTCAGCAATGGTGTGTACACTCGTGAGGTATGGTGCACAGTACATGTCAGGGTGCTGAACAGGTGCACAACAATACTGTGTACATGGGTGCATGTGTTCCAGGGGAAGGGGCATCACCTATTAACACAACTCATGCATCACAGAGATTTATAATGTTGGTAACAGGGATTGAGTATAGCTGCAGAGCATGCTGCTGAGTGCCATATGTCATGCATGTTGACTGTTGGGTAATGAGAGGTCTGTGTAATTTCTTTGTGCCACCTCACCTGTAAGTGTGTGTGTGTGTGTGTGTGTGTGTGTGTGTGTGTGTGTGTGTGTGTGTGTGTGTGTGTGTGTGTGTGTAGAGGTAAGCAATGATGTACAGGTCTTAAATTACATTTTTTTGTTTTCCCCTCACAGGTGGCGAGGTTGGTCAGGGTCCCTCCTGCAGGTGAACTGATGTTAGTGTCCATACAGACTCTGACAATGATGATAGGTATGGTGAGGCACAGGCAGGGTTGTCAGGGGCTGAAGATGTGCCATCAGTTGACATCCCACTTTTATCCACCCCATCCCCACACTCAGTCACAATGCCTATACATATCCCATCACCAGTGGCCATAGATGAGGGACAGTTGGCGGGTGGTGGCATGGAACAGGACAGTGTCATGACTATAGCAGGTGTGTCTGTACACAGCAGCCATAGCTGGATGACCGGTGAGGTACCACACAGGCATATCTACAGGGGTACTCATAGGAGGGCTGCTGGCCATCATTCCTCTGGCAGAAGTGCCACAGCAGGTTTCACCAGACGCATGTTTCAGGCCATCATGGAGGCACAGGTACGTATGGAATGTTATACCAGACAGAGTTTGTGGCTCCAGAGGGCTACTCACTCTGCTGTATTTATCAACATCTGTGATCTTGTAGGTGCCCACCATTATTTTGCAGAGGTCCTGGATAGACAGCTGGGCGAGATGGTGGGAATCCTCGACCATGCAATGTCTGTGTTAGAGCATATGGTGGGAGTAGGGCAACAGCCACGTGGACATAGGTCAGCAACACCAACAGGTGGAGGTCTATGTGAACGTGCAACAAGTCACAGCCACTCCCATAGTGGTAGTACCAGCACCAGCACTGCGGTGGGGGGTGCTGTCCACACCACAACACAGCTGGCCATGTGCAAGTGGTCCTGGCCAGTCCCAACAGGGACCCAGATACAGTGGACATCATCAGGGGAGAGTACCATATCTGGCCTTGTACCTGGTAGTGCCCGTGGAACCCCTGGCAAGCACAGTTCTCATGTCCATGGCTGGAGACAATGAACTGCACACCCTGCCATGTATGGTCTGCAGCTGTCCAACAATCCCCTGTATAAGGCAGCCTCATGGCAGAACTGTGTGCATACATACACAAACATACATCACCAACACAGCTAGGGCACCTCCATACCTACATACACCACTTCTGCACAGCCCAATTGATAGGGAAACCCCCTAACACACACACATGATGTCAACAAAATGGCTCAGCTTAGGTTTCTGGCAAACCCATAACACACCCTGTACATATGATGATACCTGTGTCACATCCCTGTCATCCATACCATTGATACAGGGACAGGCTAATATGGTTCTGATGCACAGGGTGAATTTATTAAGGTTTAGCAATGTAATGCTGTGTAACTTGTTTTCAGCTGGAAAGTTTAATGCTTATATGTCAGTATGTGTAGCTGTCCAACCATGATGTATTACAGCTGTTATTAACACTGACTGACTGTGGTCTCCATAACGTATTCAGTTTGTGTTGTAGGTGTCTATGTGTCAGCAGGAAATTGGTTTGCTGTTGTTTCCTACAAGGGGTATGGCACTGTGGTGACACATTGACTGTGTCATATCCTGGGTACAGCTGAACACAAGTAACTGGTCTGTATAACAGTTACTGCATGTGCCACATAGCTGATAGGTCTGAGGGGTGTATACAGGTGAGTGCATGGTGGCTGATGTCAGCAGCCTTTCTACAGTGGACAATGGTAAGTGTATTGGGTGGCACACACCACATGTTTGTGTATAACACACACACACACACACACACACACACACACACACACACACACACACACACATACACACACACACACAGACTTTGGTGCTGATGCAATACACAGAGAATACTGTACACATTGATGTATATAATTTAGCAGTGAACCCATTTTAGCCTATGTAATTCCACCAAGACAAAATAAATAATTAGTTTGCTAGTTTAATGTCATTGACGATGGTACTGGTGGGGTATATGTCCTCTTCCCCAATGTAGTGCAATACTGGAGATGGCAAACATAGGTGTGCTGGTGTGGGTGACACAGTCCTCAAGTTTGGAGGGTGTGGGGTGGTGTAGAACAGCACATAGTGTGACTGACAACTACTTAACCTGTTAACATAAACTGTACAGTATTACAGCAGACTAAGCGGGGGATACACACAACAATATCCCCAATGAGGGTGACTGTGCCCACAACATCCACACCCAACTATATATACCAACTCCAGTATCACTGTATAGCTGTACAGTGGGGAAGAGGATATTTACACATCTACTACTAATTTTGATGGAATGAATTTCTACAAGATGATTCCTTTGAAATATTAGCATTTGCCAGTCAGTTCTCAGACAGATGACCTCCTGGGACATGTATTTTCTGCAAACTGAAGTAGATCCCTTCACATACACACACATGTACTTGGCAACACTGAGAGTCGAACCCCTACCTAGGTACTTTTTGCTACTAATGTGTTTGGCCTTAATTGCACACACCACACAGCTTTTAGGATGAGGTCTGTCCAGAGTTTCTTGTTAAGTGAAGAACATCACCAGGTCTTGTACAGTATGGTAATAGGGGATGTACTGGGTGTTAATGAACAATACATAGTATAACATACTATAATATACACATTGACAAACACATAACAGTCATAGACACATCTGAGAGACCTGGGTTTATCAGTGCTAACTACCTTGTCAGTGAGTCCATTCTGTTACAGATAATTTGCACACAGCACATGCATCATTGGGCTGGATAGTGTAATCAGTTATATGTATGGTTGATGATGACAGTGGTCCTCATACAGTGGACCTTGGGACATATACTGGGGTTACCATGGTGTAAAGACAGTATAGCCAGCACCCACACCCCACATTGGATATTTTACTCACTGAAACCCATGATAATATTCTGACATACCCACAATCAAACACTGACCAGGACTGCAATACACCCCCTTGTCTATCTCATCAATGCTACTATAGAGATATGCATTTATTGTACATGCCACAGGGATAGTAGGGTGAGGATTTGTCATGGCTCTCCTAATGTTAGCAACATCACTATCCCTTACAATGTATGGCAAGATGTATTGTATTTGGAGAATGTGGCCTCAGAATGCAGTATCCTACAAATATAAACACTTGCACACATACACACACTTGCCAGGACTCAGATGGTAACCCATGCCTATATACCCATTTATAAAACAGTGTTGTGCTGGTACTGCAAGCTCCAGGTAGCCCATAGGGTGAGCAGTGTAACAAGGTACATTTAATGTCCATTACAGCAGCAGCCATTTCTAACTATGGCAATGTGGGGTGTAGTGGGTGAGAAGGCCCTCAGGGTATTATCAATTACAAGTTTACAAACACACAGACACTATTATTCTCAGTAATGCACACTGACACATTTGTCAGTACTGGGGTCCATAGGTGCAGGTGTTCCTAGGAGTGTATCAGGATAATGTCCATGGAGAGATGAGAAGAGTAGGGGATGAGAAGAGTAGGGGATGTGGGTACAGTGGTATCATGCCACCTGACATTTGTCAGCAGGCCATCTATCAATTGATGCCACATGAGTGATCCCAGTGATGACAGTTAAATGCAACATCCAATCATCTGGTTGTCTCTTGCAGAGGGCCAGTGAGGTGCTCCAACAAACATGTATGCAGCATATATTACATAACATGGCCAGTGTCTGGTTGGAGACTTGTACCCAAGCATGTTCTGTTGACTGTGGTAGTCTAGTTGAGATATCCATGGCATGTGGTGGATACAGGGTGGGGTTTCCTAGCTGTGGAATTCATAACACAGCTGAGCAGACATGTCAGTGTCAGTCAAGCATAGATTGCCTGTAAGCAGCCAAGATGGATAACTTACATCTGCACATCTGTACAGAGGACAGACAGAAATCAGCTATAGCCAACAGGTTATGCATTAGGATAAATGTTTTGACAGAGAGACGTCTGACACTAATAGACATGCCATTACTACATGCCAGCAGCCCTCAATTACATATACTATACACATAGTAGTCTACAGTTAATATCCACATATCAGATCAATATCCAGTAGCAAATACTTAATAACACACAGCTCACACAGCAAGAACATGATAGTCAGTACTCAGAGTCCAGCTTTGCGTGCAGGGATGTATGGTTCCAGTACTACAATCTGCAGTCTACTCTTACTTGGGAAAACACTAACAGTAGTAACATAGTGATACAATACATGCAAGTGTGACTGCATATAACCTGGAATACTACCCATGTATAGGTTCATAGGTTGGTACTAGGCTATTGGCCCAAGGGCCTAAGTAAGCCTAGCCAACAAGGTTTCCTGGCTTACGCCACCCAAGAAAGTTAATTTACTGTGCCACTGTCAAGCAGAGCCACAGAAGTGATCCCCGGGGTGTATTTCCTATTTCCCATCCAAGCATCAAGATTTTTTTTGAAGAGTGCTAATGAGGAACTTTGCTTGACATAGATGGGTAGCTTGTTCCAGAGTATAGGAAGCCTCTGGGACAGGAATCTATCCCTCCAGCATGTCCTGTTTATTGTGGTAACAAGGTTTAGGTCCCTAGAGAGTGTAGCTCAGAGGGATTGGGATTTCTTTAGGTGTAGCATGTCCAACAGTTCTGGGCTTAACATAGATTTATATGTTAGGCAGAGATCTCCTTGGAGTAGGCGATATGCTACGGAGTAAAGCTGGAGTTTTTTGAGAAGGTCAGTGTAGGGCATCTGTTTGAGGTCTGTAATCCTCTTTGTGAGGTACTTCTGTGGCCTTTCCTTTTCAGCTGCTGCAGATGGCTTGTGAGGTACATTCCAAAAGGGGCGCTGTACTCTATAATGGGTCTAATGAGTGCAGTGTAGAGGGGAACAATGACCTCTTTTTTCCTGGATGAGAACCCTTTTGTGATGAGGTGTTCCACATAGAAGGATATCCTGGCTTCTGTGGAGATGTGATTATCAAAGGAGAGACTACTGTCCACCTAGGTCCCAAGGTCTCTTATCACACATCAGCCATTAAGTAGACTGCCATTTATGTGGTAGTTCATGGGTACAGAGTTTTTACCAAAGGGGATGACAATGCACTTTTTGGCATTGAGCTTGAGGCCATGCCTCTGACACCAGGCATCTGTCTCAGTGAGGCCGTTCTGTAGGATGTCCACATTCATTTGGGTACTCGACTATGGATCCTAGTTTGCAGTCATCTGCAAACTTCGTTAGCCAGAGGCCTTCTGTGTTAGCCTCTACTTAAGAGAAGTAGATACCAAACAGGAGTGGTCCCAGGACTAAACCCTGTGGTACTCCACTTGTCACTGGTTTAAAGTCACATTTGGAGTCTGTAACTTTTACAGTGTGGGTTCTGTCAGTGAGCCAGTTGGCAACCCATCTTGTGACATAGGGACTTATACCTAGTTTAGTGAGTTTAGCTATAATTCCCGAATGGGGGATGGTGTCGAAAGCCTTGGCGAGGTCATGATAGGCTGTGTGAACCACCTTACCCTTGTCTACGGCTTTGGTGAAGTCAGTCAGGTTCAGAAGGCATGATCTGCCTTTCACAAACCCGAACTGGGTGGGGTCCAGAGTTTGGAGGTTACCAATGCCTTTGTTTATGTGTTCCATGATGATATGTTCCATGGCCTTGCAGACCAGGCTCATCAGGCTAATAGGGCAATAGTTCCCAGGATCAGTGGTGGCTCCCCCTTTTTGGAGTGGGATATCTGTTGCTGTGTGCCATTCAGTGGGCACAAAACCTGATGTGAGACTATGACTGAACACTGTGCTTAGGTGAGGAGCCAGTTCATTCTGAAGTTCATGTAAAACGCAGCTTGAGATGTTGTCCAGTCCCATGGATGCTGTGATTTTGGTTTTAGAGAGTGCAGCTTTTACCGCATATATGTGATTACAAGGACTCTGCATTCTTCCTGTATATATATATATATATATATATATATATATATATATATATATATATATGGACCCTTTAGGGGGTGAGAGGGGGGTAAAGTTAGCACTGAACATATCTGCCAGGATATTGGCAATATCAGTTGGTTCTGTAATTTTCAGGCCATTGTGCTGTAACTCAGAGCAGATGTGGGTGTTGCCATTGAGATTCTTGACATAGCTATAGAATGCTTTGTGGTTGCCCTTAGAATCAGTGGCAATTTTGTTTTCGTAGCTAGTTTTGAGGATCTTATAAGAGATCTCAGCTTCTTACTGAGGCTGACCAGGGAGCTCCTCCACTCATGGAATTTTACTCTCTTTTGCAACAGTTTCTTCCTTCTGTTGTAGAGTTTGTTTATGGCAGGGGGCCACCAGATTGGCTTTCTTTATTGAAGGATGGTGTCTTGGTTCTGCTGGGGATAGCATGATCCATGCACTCGTGTAAGTGCTTATAGAGTGCATTTGTGTAGGATTCAGCAGTCGTAACTGCATTGCCCATCTACATGAGTGTCATGAAGTTCACCACTTCTGTCTTAAGAAGCATGAAGTTGGCTTTGGAGAAATTTTTTACAGTGGTTTCCTTAATGGTGGGTGGGGGCGGGATGCGAATATCTAGGGCGATTAGCTTATGGTTGGATCTGACCAACGAGGAGTTGACTTCAGGTGTGGAACACCGGTCACTCATGTTGGTAATGACTAGGTCTAGGATATTGTTGCCCCTGGTGGGGGTGTGGATAAGTTGATCCAGGACATTGAAAAAGTTCTGTGGATTGTACGTGCTGATGTCACTTTTATGGCTGACATTCTAAGAGCCTACGTGCGATGTCCCATGTACAGGCAGTAGCTTGAAGCTTTTATATACAAGCCGGATATCAGGTCGAATAGTGGAATACTACACCATATGTAAGAGTACTGCAACATTGAATATGACATTTTGGAATTGCATTTAAAAATTTATTTAAAAAAGGCTACAGAACCCAAAAGTAGTGTTAAAATGTAGGAAACATCAAGACATGACAAAATAAACATGTTTTCTCTGTCTGTGGGAGCAGTTCTCCTTTAAGAAACGACAGACATCTAGATGAGTAGGGATGTAGTAGGGACACTTAAATCTATAAAATAGAATTCCATTCTCTCTCCCATTTCATCTGTAACCAACCCCAGCTTTAATTTTATATCATTTTAAGAATTTCAGGGTAAAATTAGATAATGTCTACACTTGCCTTAATTTAGCAGTATAGAGTGACTGTCCAAAGTAGCATATAAGGTTCACTAAGTGGTTTCTAATTCTCTTGCACTTCAAAAACAGTGTCTGCTGATTTCAATTACCTATTGGCTATCCTTCTCCTTCCCTGTAGTCTTCACCCCTCCCACTCCAGCTCTTGTCCTGTATTGGATAGCCTGAGGTAATTTAAACCCAGGGTGCCATTTTTTTTTCAAACCCACAGCAGCTGTTTGTCTCTCCTGGTGTGTAATCATCTCATGTAAGTTTTTGCATTCAAGGTATGCTGTACATTGTGGATTAATAACTAATTCTTTATTACAACAGCTTATACTATTTGTTTCTGTTTTTAACACTGCAGGATGCCTTTAGATATTCATATATGCACCTAGATAGGTTCTGTTTTCCTTGTTTACTGTTATAGAGCCAGAAGGGTAATTTCAAATATTGCATTTAACTGTTCTAACTGCATTGACTAGAGTGTAAAACATGTTGAAAGTGCATCTTGCTTAATGTAGTAGAGAACTGCTTTATGTATTATTCACATTTTATTTTTGTATGTTGCCACAAGAACAGATTTATGTTATCAGGTGCTGAAGCAGGAACAACCATTACCTGATATTTTTGTTATTGACTATTGTTAAACCAAGTCCAATGTGACTGGTCACACAGCATGTGCTGCCTTAAACTAATGCTCTCTTAATTTTTTTTTTCAATTTTTCTTTCAGTAATCCAAACCACCCATCAGGTCAAGTGGGTCTCTGCCCCCCATAACAAGCAGTGGAAAGCAAACATCTCTCTTGTGCACTTGGCACCCACAGACACTGTCTTCTAACTACAGAGACTAAAACTAATGTAGGTGCTTAACTTCCAAGTGTCTAGGCAGTAAAATACCTTAACTGCACTAACTTAAACAAATGTTAGTGAGTGTGTTAGTACATTCTGCTGTACAGTTCCTTAATCAAACCACTGTACCAACGAGTACATCACCAGGAAGCAACAGCTGCATAACCCTCTCCAGGAAGTGCCCCCAAGTGCCCCCCCTTAATCAAACCACTGTACCAACGAGTACATCACCAGGAAGCAACAGCTGCATAACCCTCTCCAGGAAGTGCCCCCCCAACTAAAGTCTATTTTCTTTTGAGAAACACTTAAATCTATAAAACATCATTCTGTTACCTCTTCTGTTTCATATGTAACTAATCCCAGCTTTAATTTTATATCCTTTTAAGAATTTCAGGGTAAAATTAGATAACATCTACACTTACCTTAATTTAAAAGTATAAAGTAGAGTGATTGTGCAAAGTAGAATACCTTTTCTTAAGGTACACCGAGTGGTTTCGAACAGCTGACTATTGCTTTGGGCCTACCCGCTCAGCTCTCACTACACTCAGGTTTCACTCCACTCCCCTGCAATGCCCCCAGTTCTCACCCACCCCCACTATCTGCCAATTTATAGACACAAGACCACACCTCCCAACCACCACCTCAACCAATTACAAAACACAATTGCAAATATTAACAAGTTCCCACCCTCCACCCACCAAGTTTATCATACTATTATCATTTATCATACTCTACACCACCATACTATCACCACCAACTGAACCACTGCCCACAAACCTTCAAGTAACTCTTTACCTCTCATCTATTACTACTAGCTACCCTTGTTACACTTTACACAGTTACCTGCTACCATAATGCTCACGTAATATTTCACCCCAGCCCACCCTTAACTTCCACCTACCAACCACATAGTAACACTCCTTTCTCCTGCATCTAACCCCACTTACTGAACTACTCAACCACTGAGTTATACAAAGTCAAATATATTAATTCCACTATAGCTTCCACCAAACCCAGCAGATTAACTAAACTTTTACTCAAAATTCAATCTCTATGTCTATTCCTGCAAACACAGCTCCAAATCTGTGGTGATATGCACCACAATCCAGGCCACACAACTAATACTACCAAACATCCAACATGCAATTAACTGTAAAAAGCCCTGTGACCTACTCATACTTAGTATGAACACTAGAAGTATCCTGAACAAAACTGATGAACTACATGCCACACTCTCCACTTACAACCCAGACATTTCACTTATTACAGAGACCTGGCTCAAACCCCACATGAAGGACAATGAGATACCTCCCCCAGGTTATAATATAATCAGAGCTGATAGAACTATCAAGAAAGGTGAAGGCATCGCCATACTATACAAGGCTGTCCTTAAGGTAGACCTTATACATAAAGAAATCCCAACATTTAACAATGCAGAAACCCTGTTCACCAAAATTCAAATCAATCACCAGAAGCAACTAACCTAGTGGGTATTTGCATACCCCCAGGTGACAACATAACTACTCTCAAGTCTGTACTAAACTGGACATCCGCAAACTTCCCACATGAGACACTCCTCCTAGGGGGCTTGAACATTGACTGGAAATCCATCAACACAACTATCCCTTCTAATCAGATCAACCTGTATTCCTATAATCAACTTAACCAAACACCCACCTGCATTGACAAAATTACAAACAAGGAACCCATACTAGACTGGATCCTTACAAACAACCCATCTACTGCCCAATATTATGGTACAGTACTAAATGGCCTTAGAGACCATTTACCAACGTTCATATTAAGACAACACCTCAAAAACTACTAAAACCACCACCCTACATGAAATCCGTAATTCAAAAAAATTCATACCTGAGCATTTCATTAATGCACTAAGGTATTCCAACTGGGCTCCCCTTACAACCCTCACATTAGACAAGGCAGTGAACTACTTAAAGTCCACCCTTTTAAACATATTAAATCAGATGGCCCCCATACGGACAATTCAAATAAAAGCCAATCTAGCCCCATGGCTCTCTAAAAACATGAGAACCCTTCTCAAACTAGGTAAAGAAAATCACTACACAGAGCTACAAGAAAAATATACCACTAGCCCCCAAAAGATTCTGGGCAGCTGTCAACCAAGTATTACAACCAGGCAAACTCACTACCTCTTCCCCCAATGTCAGAGGAGATAATATAGAGATAGCTAACCAATTTAACAACTACTTCACTTCTTCCATCCTTAACCTAACAGCAGCCAGCCTTGCACTCTCCCAAAACCAAAAAGCAACCCAAACTCATACCCTCCATTCACTCTCAAACCAGCTCCTACTAATACAATATACAAGCACCTTACTAAACTTAAACCCACCACTTTGGCAATTGACAAACTCCCTGCAGAGTACCTCCAAAGTTGCTGCTAGTGCTATAGCTTATCCCATCTTGATACTTATCAACCGGTCTATCAACAAACATACAATTCCAGCCCTTTGGAAAACCTCATACATAATACCCTTACACAAAAGTGGTCCCTCAGTTGAACTTGCCCACTACTGCCCCATAGCAATCTTATCCCCCTATCAAAAATCCTTGAAAAATGTATCCATTCTCCGCTGATGATACATCTACTTACAAATAGTCTCCTCACCAACACCCAACATGGCTTTCACCCATTCCATAGCACCACCACAGCACTCATATCCTTCACAAACACTGTCAATCAATATAGGAACCAAGGAAACCAAGTGTCTGCCACCTTTCCTTGATCTGTCCAAAGCATTTGATACAGTATCCCACAGCAAACTACTTACTATCTTAGCCGAACTCAACCTAAACAACCCCTCCTTGCTCTGGTTTCAAGATTACCTATCCAACCTCCAACAAGCAGTTAAGTGGCATAATTCCCTCTCATCCCTTCTCCCAGTAACAGTGGGTGTACCACAGGGAAGTGATCCATTATGGGACCTCTACTACTTAATATCTTTACAAATGCTCTCCATACCGCCACCCAGCAAGATACAATAGTCCAATACGCAGATGATACTACACTGATCTGCTCAGCCCTCACACTTCTAACACTACAGACTAAAACCCAAGAGGCCTTCTCCAATATCAAAAACTGGTTAAAAAAACTCTAAACCAGATGTGTCCAACCTGCGGCCCTCAGAGCTCTTCTATGCGCCCCCCGGCTTCTAACTGCAACATCAATATATGCATGCCCAAAACCACTTTTTTTGTTTTGTGTTTTTCACGCCCATGATCTATAACTCTCTTGGTGTGTGCATCCACCAAAGCACCATTCTAGTTTTGATTTTTTTGCGCCAAAGAAGGATCTGTGTGTTCCCGCTGTTATTTCATGCCAAAGAATTAGTGTGTGTGTGTGTGTGTGTGTGTGTGTGTGTGTGTGTGTGTGTGTGTGTGTGTGTGTGTGTGTGTGCTCGCTTAAGAGGGACTAGTGTATGGATTTGTTGTCACTGCCTTTGAAAGGGACAGCACTTCCTGTGTTAACAGGTAAGTATGGAGTGAGTACATGCATGAAAGCAGAATGTTTGTGTATGTGAAAGTATAAGAAGAGTGTGTGTGTGTGTATGTATGCATGACAAAGAGACACATGCACAAAGAGGCTAATGATGATCAATCTACCTACTGAACACAAATAAGTTAGCTCACAAATATATCGTACATTAAAAGTACACTTTCATTAAATTGTGGCTTTCCTGACAGAGAGAGTGTTGCATTGAATATGAAATCATATGTCTCAACTGTATGGATGTTTTGCTTCATCTTCCAATTTGTATCTTTTGCTTAGGAAATAAAATTAGTCATCCAAGATAATGCAGTTCCAGGGAGTAAGAATGAGACAACAGCCTAGGGTTAATGGGTCAGTAGTGGATTGACTATCTTCTTCCCTCACTAATGTATGGTGCCCCTCTATTAACTAACTTATCTGCCCCCATCTCCTCAAAAATGGAAAGTTGTTATAATAAAATTTCAAAATTCGCCATCAAAACCAAACACTCCTCCCACCATTGCTCTGCACTCCACTCACTAAACTGGCTAGAACTTCCCAACCTTCTAGACTACCTCCAGCTTACCACTGCCCACAGGCTATTATTTAACCCCTCTAAATGTCCTGCACTATCCAACATCCTACAACCATACACCCCTAACAGGCCACTTAGATCTGCTCACCTAAACCTACTCACTGTCACCAAACCAAAGCGACCTGCCGGGCAGTACCTGCTATCTTTTTCCTTAGCCAAAAAGTGGAACACTCTCTCTCCTTCTTTACGAATGACAGAAAATTCTGACAACTTCAAAACTCTACTCCATTCCTACTTGTTCTCTAGTAGGAAGTGCAACTGTACTTTCCCCACCTAGACTTTTACTCCACACACACTAATTGTTATTTCTATACTATTTCCTACTACCATCAACTTTGTTCCTGGATTTACTTTCTGTCTACTGTTGTCTTGTGTATATATGTAAGTATTGTAAATAGTTTGCTCTCCCTTTATTCCCCTCCCTAACATTTATGCTTGTTCTATCACTCTGCCATAACAAGACTCAGACTCTATGTAACCTTTTTAAACAACCATGTCAATATATGACTCATATGTCAATATATGACTCACATGTCAATATGTCAATATACGACTCATATGTTATGTAAACTCTATACCTCTTAATGTCTCTGTTTCACAATCTACCAGTATTCTTATCACTTAGGCTGACTGTTGCATCTTTATGGATCTGTATCTTTGAACCTTAATTTTAATTTTATCTTTTGTATTTTCTTTTGTTTTATCTTTTATATTATTATGTAATGTGGAGATTTTCTCCCCGGACCTCCACTGAAAATGGGCTCCTGAGCCCAGTGAATCTCCCCGGTCATCAAACTGAAATAAATAAATAAAATAAATAAAGTTGACTTGTTTTTTCTGACAAACAAAAAAAAAATCACCCAGTACTGTTTTGTCATTGGTGGGTTCTAAGCAGTGGCAGAATGGACAACAATAAGTATAGCTTTGGTGGATCATCAATACTGGCAAATGAGGTGGGCACAATGTAATTTTTTAAATGTTGTGGGTTTTATTGTGTATGTGTGTGTTTGTGTGTTGGGAGGGCTGCAACAGTAGATGATTATTAAAGATGGAGACTTATGGACTGTGGAGAATATGTTTCTTTGTTTCAAAACCTGATACTTGAGTACTAGGCATGCCAAAAGTAGATTTTTTTAAGACATAGCTTCTTGCCATTTGTTGTGCATGGATATTTATATTTAATTGACAATGCTAGCAGTATGAGTGTGGTCCTGTAGGTATCTGGAGGATGGCAAGTCTACCACTGCTAATGTCGTAAAATGACCTGGAAATGGATATTAGGATGTTACTAAAAAATACAGTAAGTGGGCTTAGAAATATAGTTTAATTAAACCAAGTGCACTTGCAATTTGCAGGCCATAATTTAATTTATTTTAGGTAGTCCAGATCCTGGCAGATTGTATCCCATTAGACTTAATTAGGTAGAGCTACCATTCCTGGGAAATAAGCAGCCCTAGTTTCAATGAAAGCTCTGTGGTTGTTTGCAGGTAGGATGTTGCAGAATGTAGATGCAATGTGTTTTATTTATTATTTGTAATACATTTGTCATTTCAAAGCATGGTTTTCTTTGTTGCAAAAGAAGGCAGGATTGAATGAGCCATACAATGCTTAACTGACAATGATGGGATAGAAAGATTATAAGTGATATATAATGTTTGCAGCTACAGTTGTTTCAATGGTGTCTGTGATGCCCAACTATTTTTGGGCCTGTGTCCCACTTTTATTTTTCTCTTTCTCCAGATTTCTTGCTCTAGGCTTGAGAGGTCTGGTTCCATACTAAATCAGAATGTTGTATTTACCTTGGAAGACCTTTCAGCATAATTATGAGAAACAGAGTCTTTTTAATATCTTTGCTTATTTCCAATATAAACTGCCATATAACCTTGCAAATAACCTTCTTATTAACCTACTTTAATTCTTTTGGAATTGACAGGTATTCTTCATTGGTTTGGGCATAAGCACAGAGTGCTAATGTGACAGCTCAGTAAACTTACCAGTCTGTGAGTAACTTCTGCACAAATTAAAATGTCTGAATCTCAAATGGCTTTAGACTGGAGGGAAGTTATAGGTTTACTCCAGTATGTAGTATGATCTTAGAGAGTTTATGGATTTCTTATTACATTTTGCTGAGCAGTGTTTGCTAATTTATTGATGGTCCTTTTGGTGTTAGCAAATTGGATGGATGAGTTCATCTCTAGTATGATTTTTTTCAGATATTTTTACTTCCAGACAATTTCATTCAGTGAGTGTGTATCATGTGATTAGTGAGGTTGCCTATTTTAAAAGTAGGGACTCCTTTTGTGTGTGTGTGTGTGTGTGTGTGTGCGTGTGTGTGCGTGTGTGTGCGTGTGTGTGTGTGTGTGTGTGTGTGTGTGTGTGTGTGTGTGTGTGTGTGTGTGTGTGTGTGTGTGTGTGCGTGCGTGAGAAAGAGAAATAGATTTATTATGTATACTGAGTATATTTTTGCAAATGGAATTCTTAGTTAAACAGGCCCCTCTTCTTGGGCAAGTAAACTTGAGTAACCAATATTAGATCTTAGCCATCCAGCTAGGAAAGTTTAGTGTGTGGATTTTCCATCCAGTTTGATGAAGGCTATGCTACTTACTCAAGGGGTACATTTATCTATCCAGTTGTCATGTAGCTGAACTACATTGTCTGATAATGAGAGGAGCTTTTTATAGAAGTTGAAGGTTTTTGTGTCAAGAACCTGTACATAAAAAGTGACTTGTTTATGTTGCAGTGAAGGCTGTGGTCTTTGTAGTGAGCGTTTTAAGTATAACCAGCATTTCTGAGGTAGAGTAAGTCTCTTAAGGCAGGATCTTTCTTAGCCTGGAAAGCAAGCCAATGATGAAATTTATAGGGGCCAGTGCGAGACAGAGGAAAGCAAGAAGCTTTTTAGTCTGTTTGGATAACTAAGTAAACTTAGTCCTTTGACTTTTTTGTCAGAAATGGTTGTAGTCTTTCTTTTGGCAGGGTGTTTTTCTGAGGCACATGCCAAAAGGGGCTTTGCACTCAGTAATGGCTCTTATAAAGGAAGAATACAGGGATGTTATGAACACCTTGTCCCTGGATGAGATACCCTTACTAATGAAATGGGCCATGTAAAAAGCTTTCCGTACAACGGAGACATGGTGGTCAAAAGTCAGGTTTCTATCAACCTCGGTGCCCAAGCACCTCACGACTGACTGCGTGCTTACAACATTGTTATTAATGTGATAATTTGTGGGGACATCAATCTCCCCAAAGGGGATGATGATGCATTTTTAGCATTTAACTTGAGGCCATGGATCTGACATCAGTCATTTGTTTGGGTGAGACCCTCTTGTAGATTATTTAGAATTGTTTTATTAAGTCAGCAATGTGAATTCTTTACTTTATTGCAAATTTGTTGGCTTATTTTTGTGGATTATAGTATTGTAGGGCTGCTAATGTTGCCTATTTATGTAGATGGACTGCTGGAGTGGTTTTCCAAGTGAGAAATGTTAGTGCTGTAGTGAATATCTGTTTATTTGTAAAAAAAAAAAAAAAAAAAAAATATATATATATATATATATATATATATATATATTTTTTTTTTTTTTAACTAAAATGTTAGAGTTAACTGTTAGATTTGAAAATTAGAATTAGAATGAGAATTAGAATTTTAAGGCAAATAATGCATTTATTACATTTATTCATTGTTTGAATGCACCTACAGTACAGCCAGGAGGTCGACTTTGGTCACCCGCGGCAGGGAAAAAGTTAACTATATGGTTATTTTATATGCAGCCCCAAGACAATTTCTGTTCACTCAATGTGGCCCCTGCAAGCCAAAAGGTTGGACACCCCTGCTCTAAACTAATACTTAACCCCAAAAAGACTCAGTTTATGCTTTTCCACCCTAACAAAACTATTGATTGACTCTTCTGCTCTTTCTTCTATCAATTCTGCCAACACCATCACCCAAATCTCCCCAGGATCACAAACTAAACCTCTTGGTGTAATACTTGACCAAAACCTAAAGTATGACAAAAATACAGTACAAACCATATTCAAAGTTCATAAAAACTTGGAACCCTATACTTCTGCAAAAACTAACAAAAAACATCAAAATTACTATACTCAGAACTCACCTTCTCTCTACATTGCTCTATGCATTCCCTGCATTAACAAACCTTAACAAGACAGACCTTCACAAATTGTCCATGTGTGTAACAAAATAGCTAGATTCACAATCAGCACTAATTTCAGCTCCTACCACTGTCACTCACTAAAACAACTAGGTTATCTAGAACTCCCCAGCTTACTAAACTATAACAAAATTACCATGGCTCATTACTTGCTGTACCACCCAAACAAGATTCCTGATCTCTCAGGCTTTCTCAACTTTTACAATTCTGCTCACCAACTAAGATCCGCAAACAAAGCCCTTCTTGAAGTAGCTAAGTGTAGACCCAGTGCTGGTGAAAACCTCTACTTCTACACAGTTACTAAAATCTGGAATTCTCTTCCAACAGATATATTGCAAAGCAGCAGTCCCATCTTTAAAACCCAGTTAAAAGCCCATCTCAGTCTCATCTGGCAATGAACCTGTGCTGACCATGGCTAACCCTACTACTACCATTCAGATAAATCTTCCTCTGGCACTACTCAAAGGTCAAAAACACAGGAAAAAAAACTACTAGAACGAATTATATTTTTAAAGGTATGTATATAACTGTATATAGTACTACTGAACTTTATTACTCAAATACATTAAATTTTCTGCTTTACGACTATACACTCTATATATTGTACACTTCTGTAACTTAATAAAATAAAATCAAACTTGACCAAGAAAATTCAACAAAATGCTATCCAACAAACAAAGCTTTCAGGTAAAAAGTTTTGTTTATTAAATAGCGTTTTGTTGAATTTGCGTGATCAAGCTCATTTCCATTTTATTGTATACTATTTGTATGAACTGAGACTTTGCTCTGTGGATACTTCTGTATCTTCTCATCATACTATACCATGATATACTACTGTTTGCTCTATTAATTTGTACTCCACTCTGACTTTTGTATTTTTATCATGTATGTGAAACTTTTGTGTTT
>NC_056739.1:1628834354-1628861854 GCF_019279795.1 Protopterus annectens
CTCTCCAGGCACATGTGCCCACATCTTCATAGTATGTGCCATGCTACATAATATGATCCTGCAGAAACAGCTGCAGGGACATAATGGTGAAGGCCCTCACAGCCCACCGCAGTTGCCAAGGACACCACAGGCACAGAGGGATTCAGACCACAAACACCCTGTGCTAGCCCCAGTAGGCAGACGGAGGCATGCCCAATATGCCCATGCCTTGGCAAAGAGGAAACGTATAGCACATACACTGACAGTGTAGGCCCCTATGGACTGACACACTTCTCCACCTGCACACACAGTAAAATGGATGGCACACACATACAACTACCTGTAAATTGTCATGTATAGGTGGTCTACTGTGTGCATCCTACATAGGCAGCCCTCAGATATTGTACACACAACAGCTATTGGTACAAGGTAAGTCAACACCTGAACAGTAAATTAAGCTAACAGCATGTGTTGATACTGTATGTATAGGTTCCTAGGTACATCAGTAGGTACATGCCTAATTGTCAGAGGCCATTCATAAGCCTAGCCAAAATGTGTCTGCTGTCGCCACCCCATTGATTAACTGTCTCTCTGTGGAGCAGAGCCAATTGTGGTATCCCTAGGGTGTAACCAGTGTTCCCTACCCACTCTGCAAGGATTACCTGGTGTGTTAATGAGGAGCTCCATATAATGTAATCAGGGATGTAGTTCCAAAGCATGGGGAGTACCCATGACAGGTATCTGTCACCCCAGCATTCTCCAGTTATGGTTGTGGCAAGGTGTAGCACATTACAGTGTGTGGCTCACTGTGACATGGATTCCCATAGCCGGAGCACATCCATTGAGCATCACTTGGACATACCATTAATAGGTATCATCCATATATAAACTAACTGAGTTACACATTTGTTTGCAGTATGGAGGAACAACCGTAGTACAGTCTACATACTAAACACCATAACACTTGTAGATATCCCAGATGCCCTAGTGATAAAGCCACTGACTGTTTCGCACATGTTCCCGGTTCCACGACCTGCAAGGGCCGTTACGTAATTCCAATGTCCCGAATAATGGATGTTGGATGCAGGTCATTAGAGCACGTTTAAGCACATGTTAGCAGGATTTTGCACCGGTAAGTGCCGGTAAGCATTGTTTAAACATGACTACATGGATATGTGCAACACAGGTCTTACCTTTGCTGAATATCGCGCTGATCACGGGCAAAGCTGCCCAGAACCGCTGAAATGTGCGTTATTTACCCTTGTACTAATAGTGCCTGCTCTGAGAGGTAAAACGACCACTGCTAGGAGTAGAACACGCAACCATTTACACAATCACCTACCACTAAGCTACCTGAGATGTACCAATGGCAGGTGTGTATTGTGACAGGTTAAAACACAAAAGGGTGGAGTTCGGAAAATAGTATACACCGCCATGTACCCAACAAAAGGTGTGTTTTCTCTCTCTCTCTCATATATATATATATATATATATATATATATGTATATATATATATAAAATATATAGAGGGAAAGGGTGATATGTCGATATATACGGATATACATACATATGCAAATATATAGATAGGTTAACAACATCTACACAACCATGGAGGTACATATAAATAGGATACTACCAAATACTGAATGCTTTACATACCGACACATGTAATCACGAGGCTTAAAGACCGAAAGACCACAGTACCGGAACACTAGAACCGCGAGTACTATTATGATGATGTTAAGGGACATTTAGTTAGTGCTTCTGGTGCTGCGGTCCAGGTAGGTACTGTGTTTAAGTGTGTTTCTGATTGCTGTAGTGTGTGTAAGTGTGTGTTCTGAGTGTGGTGTGTGTTTCCGGGGGACTGTAATGTATGTGTGTGGGTTTGCTTCATGTGTCTGTTTGTGCTATCTCAGAGGTAGATTATTACAGTAGGTGTGGTGTGGGGGGGTGCAGCCACCCACACAGGGTGTGTATGGGGGCATGGCAACCTGGCCATACGTAGTGTAGGATGGTTTGTTTGGATGTAATGGGTAGCAGTGTGTCTGTGTGTGCGTGTGTGTGTTCTGTGTTTGTGTTAGTTCCGTGAGTTTGACTGTCGCGAGTTTGAGTGTTTGGTATTGTGGGGTTTGGGAGTCTGGGAACGGTAATGTGGTTGTTGGAAGTGTGTGCATTCCTGAATCTGTGCGTATGCCGTATACAGCAGTTGAAGTCTTCAAATATGTGCATAACATGGACCATAGCAATCACACATTCCGCCATGACCAAACGTTATGTACAAAGGATATGGACAGTATATATGTCTATACACTATTACAAATATGTGCTATGGACATGAGCCAAAGATAGGGTTACCACCTGTCCCACCTTGGGAGGGGCAGTCCCTCTATGTGTGGTAGTGTCCTGACCAAAATGAGTACAAATACTAATGTCCTACAATCTCGAGACGTTTGGCATGTTCCATATTTAATGTAATTGTTGCATAAAATAGTCATCTGTATCTAAAATACCTACATGTAACAAGAAACAGGATAAGCAAGTAAACAGCTACAAGAATATAAGCTTTTATATAGGCATATATGTAAAGTTCTATACTTTGTACTGACCATGGGTATGTGTCGGCCTCTAAAATCCAATGTGTGTCCTGCAAATGTCCCACTATGGCCATCTGAAAAGGTGGCAACCCAAGCCAAAGAGGTTCAGTCACCAACACAACTCCAATGACTGCAAATATCTGTGACAGAAATACACGAGACAGCTTTCATGTAGCAACATTTAATTACATACCGATGTATTTCCGAAGGGATTGAATATCATCACCTGCATGCTATACAGGAGCCAACTAACAATGGCTTAATGAATAAGCCTGAAATAACGATAGTATTAGTCTACTAAAGGATAGGTCTTCAATTAGGGAAGGAGCCCTCACACCCATATGGAATATGTATAAATACAGTTCCTACACACCTGTATCTGCTATGTACACTCACCTACATCTCCCCCATACCCGAAACAATTGCAATATAGACTGTAATAACATCACAAACATCCACTCACTCTATGACATCTGCAGAAGCCTTAACATACCTTGTGAGAGACACACTATTATGGCCCTATGTGAAATCGTTGCTGTTGTACAATGGAACAGATGCCGATGTTACAGGGTTTGGTTGCAATAATCCCGTATCAGACGGCTGATATAACAGCTGCACTCACATGTAGAACTATATCCTCTAGCCATTACACACAATCCATGGGGGCCATGAAGTTAATATATCTCTGTGTGTCTCCATATAGCTGTTGCAATTCATCACAAACAACACATCCAGGCTGTCTTCCTCGAAGGTAGGTCAAAGGGACAACGCCCAAATGGAGTATTCAATTATACCCCACTGTTGCCATGTAATTGGCTAATGAAGTAGCTGCATAGCTGATGTGCATGTAATCATCTACTTCGCAACACCATTTGGTGGCAGGATACCACATGTTACTGGTATCTAAGTATAAAAGGATGGCTTGTCATACATTCAAACCATATGTACATACGAGAAAAATGTTAAAACAGAAAATGAATAGGACTTATATTATCGTCAGCTCAGGATACTAATAAGGTATGTAGAACACTCAGTATGTTAGTGTATGTAGTACCTGTTCTGTATTAATTAGAGTGTACGCAATGCATATAGTGGGAAAAGGTATTATGTAGTGCTGTATTGTTGAGCATAGTAACGCTCATAGAAATTGTGTGTACTGCTGTGGGCTACAAGGTAAACACCTCATACACCACAAGGGATGCTATATAAGGACTTTAAATGCAACAATTCCACTCCAGCTGCTGTCAGTGGCAGGGTTTGTCCAACAAGTACGTGCCATAACAGGGGATAGTATATGTTGATATACTGTAACAGTAGGCATATGTATGGGCGTATAACTGAGAATAACATGTCTAAGGTGGTCCTGCTATGCAATTATGATTTGCATTGTGGGATATTGTGGCAAAAATGTGAAATGTACAGTATTGTAGGTAGATATGTCTAACAGTTTACATAGTATTACTATTGGCATGTACAATACACAATAACAGGATACATATGACTTGTAGGCACCAGACAGTGTATCAGCATGATAGCTAATTGAAATGGAAGAGCTAGTCAATTATCCATGCACAAAGGCATGTAATAGCTTCATAGGTTCATAATTAGGTACTATGCTGTCTTACCAAGGCCATTCATAAGCCTAACTACAGTGTTTTCACTTGTGGCACCTCCCTAGGTTAGTGTTCTGTGCCTGTGAATAGCAGAGCCATTCGTTTCCTGCGCTTCTGTACAGCAGAGCCACTGCAGTGATCCCTGGTGTACATGTCTGTCTCCCATCCACCCATCGAGGTATCTCTTGAAGAGTGCTAGTGAGGATCCCTGCCTGATGTACATAGGAATCATGTTCCAAAGCATGGTGAGTGTCCGGGTCAGGAATGTATCCCTCCAGCACGTCCTAATCATATTTGTGTTTAGGTGCATATCCCAGAGCATGTGGCTCTCCGTGGCCTTTGCTTATGTGGAGCATATCCATCGATATTGTTTTGGACATGGTCCTTGTATGTTCAGCAGAGATCACCTCTGAGTATGCAGTATGCAAATGAGTACAGTTGGGTTTTCTGTAGTTGGGTTGCATACATCATCCTTTGGAGGTCAGTATTCCTCTTGGTGTGATAATGTTGTGGTATTTAAAGTTGTTGCTGTTGTCTCGTAAGGTACATCCCAAATGGGGTGTTGTACCCTTTAATGTGTTTCATAAGTCATGAGTAGAGAGGCACAATGGCTGCCTTTGTTCTGGCTATAAATCCATTAGAGATTAGGGTGGCCATGTAGAAGGATATCCACACCACCTTGGCAATATGGTTATCAATGGAGTGAATGCTATCTACATGGGTTCTAAGATCCCTTATTATGTCTTATGCATGTAGGGGACTACCACCTATGTGATAGTCCATGGGTGATTGGTGTAATCCAAAGGGGATGTATATGCACCTTGTGGCATGCAGCTTGAGGCCATGTTATTGACACCAGGTATCCGTCTTAGTGACACCCTTATGGAGGGTGTCTGTATCAGCTGGTGAATCAATCATGGCCCCTAGTTTGCAGTCATCTGCAAACCTATTCAGGGTAGGTCCTCCTGTGCTAGCCTGTACGTCAGAGAAGCATATACCGAACATGAGGGGCCCTATGACCGAGGACAGGGGGATGCCAATTGTAACTGATTTACAGTAGGAACTAAGGTATGCTACCCTCACTGTGTGGGTTCTGTCCATGAGC
Organism: Protopterus annectens; assembly: GCF_019279795.1. NCBI lineage: Eukaryota > Metazoa > Chordata > Ceratodontiformes > Protopteridae > Protopterus > Protopterus annectens. The sequence goes on from NC_056739.1 coordinate 1,628,839,646, forward strand.
CACTTTGCATAACATCTCGTGATGTAAGGGTTGATGTGCAGGTGGATGTGTATGTTGATAATACCAGAATGGGGAACAGTGTTGAAAGCCCTTGAGAGGTCAAGGTAGGCTGTGTGGACCTCCTTACCCTCATCTACTGCCTTGGTAACTGTCTCAAAGGACTCCACCAGGTTTAGGAGGCATGGTCTGGCCCTAACAAATCCAAACTGGGTGGGATCAAAGGTTTGGAGGCCACCAATGTCTCTGTGAATGAGATCCATGATGATGTGCTCCATAGCCTTGTAGAACAGTCTAGTCAGGCATATAGGGCAATAGTTCCCCCGGTCCACTATGGCGCCACCTTTGTGGAGTGTGATAACTGTTGCTGTGTGCCATTCAGGGGCCACAATGCCTGATGCAAGGCTTTTAATGAATATGGTGCCCAAGTAAGGAGTCATTTCATTCTGAAGTTCATGGAAATCGCAGCCTGGGATGTTGTACGGTCACATGGATGCTGTGTTCATGGCTTTAGAGAGTGCAGCTTTGAACTGCATATTTGTGATCGCAGGGACTCTGCATCATTCCTGTATAGATATGGGCCCTTTAGGGTATGAGAGGGGTGTCAAGTTAGCACTGAACCTATCTGCCAGGATGTTGCCAATATCAGTCGGTTCTGTAATGTTCATGCCTAACTGCTGTATGTCAGAGCAGATGTGGGTATCGCCATCAAAGTAGTGATATACCTCTAGAACGCCTTGTGGTAGTCCTTGGAATTAGTCAAGGTAATGTTTACATAGCTAGCTTTGGAGGATGTGATAAGGGATCTCAGATTCCTACTGAGGCTGACCAGGGAGCTCCTCCACTCATGGGATTGTACTCTACTTTGCAACAATCTCTTCCTTCTGTTGTACATTATATCCATGTCAGTGGACCACCAAAGTGGCGTTTTCTGGTGGGTACCGTCATGGCTCTGTTTGGGATAGCATGATCCATGCTAATTAAGTGCAGTTGTGTATGATTCAGTGGTTGTAACTGTATTGTCCATCTGCATGGGTGTCATGACATTTACTACTGCTGTCATAAGAAGCCTGAAGTTGGCTTTGTAGAAATATTGTACTGTGTTTTCCATAAAGGGTGTTGTGCCGGGATGGGATTAACAAGGGTGATTAGCGTACGTTCGAATCTGACCAACGAGGAGATAACCCCAGGAGTGGAACAACAGTCACCCATGTTGATAATGACCAGGTCTAGGATATTGTTGGCCCTGGTGGTGGTGTGGATAGGTTGATCCAGGCAATTGGAGGTTATTAATCCCAGAAAGCGTTGGCCTAATGTGTCGGTACATGAGTAGTTATCCCAGTTAATGGTGGTGTAGTGTCTGTCGCACATCAGTAGTGTCTGTTTGAACCCTACTTTCCAGTACACCAAGAAGTGAGGACCGTTAACCGTGGGGTATGGTGTGGAAGCTGTAGCAAGCTACAATTTGTATAGCAGTTACAGCCAGAGTTAGTTGCACTTGGATTACCTCTGATGCATTGTGCTAAGTAACCAGCCTGGAGGTGTGGATATCCTTGGGAAATATGGACACATCTCCGCCGTGGGTGTTCCGGTCCTGGTTACATGACTGAAAGGTTTGGTATGAGTAATAGCCTGGTAGTGCAGGGGTGCTCTCAGGAGCCTAGAAGCAGGTCCCAGTCACTGCACAGATATCGAAGTGGTCCATTACAAGGAGTGCCTTGGGTGAGTGCGTTTGAGATGAAGATGTCATGCATTGAGTAGCATTACCCTCAGGTTTTGCTTGCCTGTTCCTGTTATGGTGGTGAATATGTTACTTGAACTGTGCCTAAAACAGGCACTATAGGAGCAGCAAGAGCCTTAGCCATTATCTGTAATCCCAGGGCCGACAGGTGCAGGCCATCTGTGCCAAAACATCGTGTTCTGTCGACCATGTTATTCAAAGCAGTCAGATACTGGATACCCTTGGAATGACACCAGAAGCATAGCCAATTGTTGAAGTAAATAATTCTGTCCTTGTACTGCGTTATCCGTCTGGATGATGGCCGAATACTACTCAGGGCTAGGGCGATACCTGCCTGGGCTACAAGATCGGAGAGCTATTCCATGTCTCTTTACATGTAGTCCAGGAAGGTACATCTCAGGGCATTCATACTAACATGGAGAATGACACAGTCATATTGTACCTGTTGAGGAGTGACCTGAGTGCATAGGTTATGTTGCGGATCCTGTTACCCGACAGGCAGCTGACAGTAACTATCACCTTGTGTAGCCTGCTGAGTGGGACATCAGTGTGACCGCCTATAGAGTCACCTATGACTAGTGTGTTGGATATGTTATATCACCCTATTGGCTGTGGTTGATGGGCACACTGAGTCTGTGGGCTATAAGTAATTGGTGTTGTGTTGGGTGATGGGTGCTGCCTGCATTTCTGCTTTGGAGTTCTCTGTTGCCTAGACAAAGTAGTATTGAGAGGCTCCGCAAATGTTGCAATCTTACTATGTGTGGCCTGTGGTGGTGGAGATCTAGTGAGACTATGTGATGAGTGTGGTGTGTTGCAAACGTTTAACATCCCCACATGATTGTCAGGTTCAGTCTGGGCTGGAGAGAGCTTTACCTCCAGCATGGCTAGATATATGCATCTCCCACAGGTTGTAGTGCTGTATGTTAGGAGGGGAGTATTGACTGTGTACACGAGACAATTTCTATATTGCCTCATGATGCCCATATTCATCATATAGACAGGCGATAACACTGGGAATTGACACTTATGCCTGAATATTTAACTATTTCCCACTAGATATGTGAGGAAAGTGTTTACAAGAGCTGTTTTACTGTAAGCAAGTGGGAAATGTAAGTACAAACAGTGTTTACCTGTAGGTAATGAGGAGGATTGAGTGCTATAGTAATTAGTAGCTCATGAAGTGCTTGCATGTTCTGAACAAGTGCTGAGCATGAATAAGCAATACAGATAGGGTGTTGGATAATATAAACATACTGCCCCCTCAACAGGTACACAATCACATATCCATGAACACTACAGAGCCCCTGTAACCATAACTATGATGGTACAAGGTGCACTCAGGCTGCATGAGACCTGTCCACACCCCTGGTTGTATCATACACATATGGCAAAACAGTTTGCTCTACACATACACATCATGTAAAACATAGCTTCATGTCAGTCTGTGAAAACACTGAATGGTGCACACCAACAGTTATCACAACCCACAAAGTGGAGACACCACTCATAATGGGAGGCACTGCACTACTACCCTGCTGAGTCTGGTCTGAAAGTCCATGAACCTTAATCAACGTATATGTTGTTAGCAGTACAGATGTAGATGACAGTACAGATGATTTCACACTGCATATCATACCTGTGACAGGTCATAGGACATCATCACCCATACTGTGTTCCACCTACACTCAGTATACTAGATGTACCATTGTATGTCACAGGAGTTTTCTGCCAGTGGACTGTTGACAGAACCAACACTACAAAAGGTGTCTGAGTAATATGTGCATATCACACCAGTGGCAGCTACAGTAAAGCAGGGTTAATTCATTGTACTCCCCCTCATTGTAGCCCATACCACACAGACAAATGGGAGGCATCTGCCTATGTAAGTATGTGAATGGCTATGACCTAGGAGCAATAGCTCACTCAGTGTTGTGGACAACATACAGAATGAGCTTTGTGGGTGAGGTGTGTGACATTTGTGCACAATCTGACAGCTGCATATTTCATTGTCACCGCTAGGTTAATAACCCTGTACCCATGAGCTACCGCCTAGGCAGCAGTCAACATAATCGACACTGTGTAAGGGATGGTGCTGTGCAGTTTACCTCCCTGAGCTAGTGACATCACCAAGCCTATTATGTAGTCATAAGAGGCAACCCTAGTCATGACAAGGTGCCATCCATGAACATGGAGATCATTGTACAGCCATACTCATCATTCAAGTGACCAATATCGGATCACGTATCACCTTTAAGGGGTATTGCCCATGTTTGGATGGGCGACGCCAGCCTTCACAATCCTCATCTCCACTATGTAGCATGATGCCTACCCTGCATAAAGACATGTCTAACGCTGTGATGTTGGACATGCTACACGTACATATCCTGATCTGAAATATATACGTCATGAACATCCACCTTCCTAGTACAAGGATTGCCATATGCTGGACAGATCTTTGTGCCATACATGTTACATACTCCTGCCATACTATGCAACCCTGTCCAGCAAATCTGCACATTTCACCTCTGTCAGACATGGTGTGATGCCCTCATGGTAGATGTATCATTAACCATCTGGATCAGTTATGTGGCACTGCTTCACCTGGCTCCAGAAACATGGCTGTCAGCTACAGCTAGGTAACCTTACATCCTAGTTCATACATGGCCCAGGGCATACAAACTACTACATGACCTTGGTCGTACATGCTATAGTTGATAACCATTCCTGCAAATACCATCTGGCTAGCCAGTGTCCCATGTGTATCACATGTGCAATACAGGCGATACGTGGCAGGATGTTGAACTGCTGTACAGTGGCGTGTAGATGTATATGGCAAAACACATACATGTAAAGGCTTCTGTGTGCATGTCTGCATTGTCACAGGTCATGTCCGTTAAGGCAGTGTATGTGTTGATATGTGACATATACACAGCATCAAGGTCGACAGCATTAATGTGGACACATCCAGGCATGTGCTGATAGGTAAGAACACCAGTACAGGCAAACAGACATGCCCACATCAAGACAGCATCCATATGGAGTATGAGCAATGTAATCAGGTGACACACATATATGGTGATAATATCCAGTCCCCATTGGGTGTCACATGTGTGTGACACAAACATGTCAGTGGTGTCAGTGTTATGAAGATTTGCAAAGACAGCTGTTTATATGTAATAAATGTGATGCACATGTATGTGCAGCTGTATCTCTGTGCATCTCTGAGATACTGTGATCTGTCTCCATCATTACGTCTTCCAGATATGCCGCAAGCAAGGCTCCCAGCCTATAGCTGCTTGGAGGTTGACGCCCTTATACCTTACCTCCAAGACAACTATGATGCCCTGTTTAGCCATGTGCCACAGGATGCACAGCAGCGGGATGACCTGTGGCAGGAAATTCGCAGGAGGGTTAATGATGTGGGTGGCCATAACCACACATACCAGCAGGTGCGCAGGCACTGCATGGACCTGATCAGATGTGCAAAACAGCATGCAAATGCAATCGCCAGGGAACAAGGTGCAACAGGTGTTGGGCCACCAACTCACTCACACTTACCGAGGAGCTACTGGCCAACCTGGGGACACCATCAGAATAGCATCCACAAACCTTAGCTGACATCATGGAGGTGGGTGTCTCAACCACCGAGCCTGGAGTTGCCTGGTAAGTCACTACTGCACATATAACTATTATATCCCATATAGTTGCACGTGTCACTGTACAATATGTAATGTAACATTATATGCAAGGCATGTATACACACATGCCGTATACTATAGTATGCTACTCTGTGTATGCACACATGCATATTCCATAGTATATCCTATTGTACCGGCGAATGTGTTAACATGCACATTGCACCCTGTAGCTGTCATACAGGTGTGGATAATGATTATACTGCTGTGGTGTCACCCCTATATAGGTACCTCTGGCATTCTGCAGAGACAGCAGGCCATTGCAGGTGAGACAGTTATAAGTATCAGGCATGTTAATGCACAGATCTATTCACCATGTGGCCAGTTAATACATGTACACATAATGTATGGTCCAGTGACAATATACAGGTCGAATCTGCAATCTATCACACTGGCTACCCATGTGCAATACTTACAAACTAAGTGAAACACCGACATGAAACCTCAGAAACTGTCATTGCTAGATGTGTGGACAGCTGTGCATACAACGGTGGAAGTATTGTTCAATGTAGGAACATGTACTATACATCAGAACTACACATGTGGGGTACACAAACAGTACTGCACAGTGAGTTGGACTATGGGCAGCTCACAGGATTCACCATTGTGGATTATGCCCCTGCTATGAGTGCACACATTGTGATGTGCCATCTGACATGTCCATGACATGTAGTGGTCCAGCTGCAACATTTTCTCACTATCCCATAAAACATACCCCACATACCAAACATACAATCCTTTGTCTGCATAACCCTGTGGACAGTGGAGTATATGACATCTATAGGTGTACGTCATATTGGACAACACAGACATATGAGACAGATGGCCATCACAACCGTTTGGTCAGCATATGTTCACACATGGCCATGGAGGATGACCAGAGACATGTAGCAACACACAGTAGATGTGATATGTTTGTGTGTACACCCTGTTGTACATTGGCTACACATGGTCCAACTATAGCCTTTGTTGAATGGTTATATTGCAGATGTGGAACACTGGACATCCTACAAGCCTGCGCACAGCTTGGGGAGGCGTAACTTCATTCGTCCACATAAGATGTGTTGAACATCATGACTGTGTCACAGCATGACAGTAGTCACCTGTACAGTATCCACATACATACACAGACAACCACATCAGGCCACAGATACAGTACATTTCCCTTGCTGCTGTTGGACATCACTGTCAACCGTGCACCTCATGTGTGTGGTACACAAATGTCATGTAGGACATGGTGTATTGACAAGTCTGCCATGTGTGGACATGGTTGCCAGGCAGCTAAAATATGTTTGTAGATGTGCAGGGGTGTCATCCATTTGTCCTTCGGTGACCTGTGTCACACATTCCACATCATGGTTTACTGTGTATACACCTCAGCGACATGGGTCACAATCCACAGTATATATGTATTGTGTATACACACAGTCATGGATATGCACTGTGTGTGTAATTCACGCTGTATAGCAATATAGATGCCTCATAATACCCTTCAATGGTCATGCACATCTGCTAACAGTGCATTTTATCTGTAGGGCAGACAGACAACACTGCAATGTGACACCATTACCCCACTGTATATGTGACAGGACACCATTGTGTCAAACATGTATGCATGTCAATGCACACGTCAGCAGATTACATGCCATACTACATGTTAATTGTCAAGGTCATATGCCACATATCAGCCATGTGTACTGTTAACCTGTGCTGGTCCACATGGTGTAACACAGGGATGCATGCTTACTACCATGATTGTGTGAAATGCATGGCTTTTGCTATGACACATGCTTGCTGTTGTGTGCAACCCAAGGATGTATGATAACTACCACTATTATTGTCTGAGGTGCATGCCATCTGCTGTATCACATGCATGTTGCATGCCTTCTGTCAAATCACATGCATGGTGTGTGTGTGTGTGTGTGTGTGTGTGTGTGTGTGTGTGTGTGTGTGTGTGTGCGTGTTTATGTGTGTGTGTCTGTATTGTAATGTAGAGTCTTTGTTTGCCTTCACATGTGATGTAGGTGCGTTACCCTCCTGCGGTCCATCTGATGTTAGTGTCCCCACAGACTCTAGCAGTGATGATGAACATATGATTGAGGCACAGGCAGGGTTGTCAGGGGCTGAATCTGTGCCATTGGTTGCCATTCCATCTATATCCCTCATCCCCGCACACAGATCTCATGCCAACACATACCCCATCACCAGTGGCCATAGAGGAAGGACAGTTAGCATGTGGTAGCTTGGAACAGGAAAGTGTGGTGGCTATGGAAGGTGTGTATTCACACCATGGTGTCAGGCAAATGACTGGAGATGGGCCACACAGGCATGTGGCTAGTGGTCCTCGTAGGAGGACCTCTGGCCGACATGCCCCTGCAGGACAGAGAGCAGCAGCTGGTGTCACCAGACGCATGTTTCAGACTGTAATGGTGACACAGGCATGTGCTGAATGGCAGAACAGAAAAGGGAAGAGGGTTCAGAGGGCTGCTATCCATTCTTTAAATGACAACATCCAGGCATTGGTAAATGCTCAACAGCAGATTGCTGAGGTTTTGTACAGACAATTGGGTGACATGGTTGGAATCCTTGACCGTGGCATGACAATCCGCGAGTGTAAGCTGTCTGTGCTGGAACATCTGGTAGGAGTGAGGCATAGGGCATGTGGACGTAGGCCAGCTACGTCACCTGGTGCAGGTCTACATGAACGAGCTACCTCACATGCCCGCTCCCATAGTGGCGGTAGCAGCAGCAGTACAGCTGGTGCTGCGCTGTCCACTCCAGGACACAGCAGGCCACGTGCACGTGGCCCTGGATGGTCCCAATGGAGGCACAGTTCCAGTGGACATGTGTCATTGGACAGTACCCAATCTGTACCTCTGCCTGATAGTGCCCGTGCAACCCGTGGCAGGCACAGGTCACGTGACCGTGAGCTGTAAAACCTGGTATGTACAGTCTAGAACTGTCAATAATACCCCTGTGTAGGCCAGACACATGGCAAAACTGTGTGCACACATACACGCACACACCAGAAACACCTGTAGAGCACTACAGCACTCACATGCATAACAACCACACATGGCTAGTTAGATCACAGGCCCTAACCCACACACATGATGTCATCCACTGGTGCAGCCTAGGCCCCTGTGCATATGATGATGCATGATGCCATATCCCTGTCATCCACACCATCGGTTCAGGGACATGCTCATATGGTCTAATGCACAGGGTGAACAGAATAGGGAGATAAGTGTAGATTACAATTGTTGTCTACTGTTGACATGCAGCAGACTTACCATGTAGTACAGGTTTAGAATGCATTGTTTTCTGTTCACAGTATGTGTCTTGGTAACAACAGTAACAGCATGTTGGTAATGATGTCCTGCTTCCCTCCTTCTGGTCTAATTGCATGTGCAGTTGAGTGCCAGTGTTTGCAGTTTCCCATGTGTAAATGTGGACTACTCACAGGTATGAATGGCAATACTAGCATGCTATTTGTAGCTTCAACCTCACTGTTAGAAAGGCTGGCATTCCAAAGATGTCTACACATCTACTGATCCAGGAGCATGGGAGCTGTATACTAAGCTACAGTGGCTAGAGACATGACATCCATACTGGGTGACATCACAGGTATAGTTACATGGGGTGGGGAGTTTACATAGTGGTCTATCTGATGACAAGGGTAGAGGCCAGTTGATAGCTTGAGGCCTCACTGTGTAGCAGTAATACACATTCACATTACAGGATGAGAACACACAAGTACACACACACACAGGTATTCGCACACATGTATTCAGACACACAGTAACACGCCCACACTCACGGGGTCAACAACACTGTAACACACGCACACTTGATAGTGTTGAGGTGAGGACCCCTGCCTATGTGGTAATCATCATTACAGTACTGTGCACCCACATGACGCGACACAGAGAATAAACATGTACAGGTAGTCAGTAATGCCTAAGATCGACGGCATCAACAGGGTAGTAGATTGCATCACCTGGAGGGGTTAGGGGTCCTATCTGTTTACTATGGTAACATACATCCTCACCACATGGACAAGACAGCCATACATACATACACACACACACTGTGGAGTCCACAATTGAATGCACCTATGTCATGCACATACAGATAGCTCACATGTGTGTGATACTCACCCCACCTCTGCCTATGTCTTGCTTTCTACACTGCAGTATGTACAGATCTATACAACAGTGTACAGGAGTGTGATTAACAATTGAGATGTATTCCCCACCATACGTGGCATATATGGACACGCAAGAAAACACACATGGCAGTACTGTGAATCAAACACCTGCTATCTTAAGATATGTATGACAGGCATGCAGCAGTATTGCCTGCATTACAATGTGTACCGACGCTACCTTTGGCAAGTGTGCTGATATATACACACAGGAGGTCTTAAGTGTTACAGATGTCAAGTGATTTACAGTCAGTGACACCCTGACCGCTGTGTAGGTTGTATGTCTTCCCCTTCAATTAACAGAAACATAGCTTAGGGTTTGCACATGTTATGGTAGGATGGCTTGTGACACACCTGTGAGCTGTCTTCAGCAAACATCCATCTGCAAAGATGGCCCACCACTTAGTTATGTCCACACATCCGTCCATACCTGATGTATGTCTTACCTTACTGTCAGTATATCACCATATACAGTTGGCAATGATGGGGCTGCATACAACTGCATGTCCATAAATGTCACAATCGCCCAAGAGACTGGGTTGGCAAGACATGCACATACATTCGCCAATAGGTCTGTTGAGTAATGCCAGCAGCCCTAATCTTACCCTTAATACAGTCTGAACCTGTGTGACGCATAGAAACACACTTGCCTTGATAGTAACACCAGTACATAATGCAGTAGGTGCCAGTTAAAGGCTTTTTAGTCCAACACTACACACGGGGAGCCCTTTTGAGTATGCCCGAACCTAACTGCATGTTATAAATGCGAAAATGGCATTTTTAGTACAACGCCTCCCACGTGGAGCCAATTTTGAGTATGCCCAAAGTTAAATGCATGATTTAGCCATGTAAACGGCTTTTTTGTATTCAGTTATTTGATCTTAGCCAGTTAAAGGCTTTTTAGTCCAACGCTACACACGAGGAGCCCTTTTGAGTATGCCCGAACCTAACTGCATGTTATAACCGCGAAAACGGCTTGTAATATTTCAGTTGATTGATTCTAAGCCCATAAAAGGTTTTTTAGTACAACGCCTCCCACGTGGAGCCATTTTTTTAAGTATGCTTGCACTGAACTGCTTGTATTAAGCCAGCAAATGGCTTTTAATACTTCGCCAGCAAAGCCGAGACACTCTGAATGTGTTGTTTGTCCTGCTCTCTCTAAATACTACAATTAGATGTGAATTATATTAATTATATGTACAGCTGGTCTCCTAATGCTCTGATCTAGATTTTCATGTAAATGCCCTAGTTGACTGTTGCACACCACTACTCTAGCGAGTAGCTCTGGTAGCATAATTAATTGCTATATAACCACATTGTGCAACTTTATTTTCTTCTCTCTAGCTCCAGAGAGTCCCAGGAACTGAGTCGCAATTACAAACATATTTGGGTATCTGCCTGGTTGTCTGCTGCATGCTATTTCTCCTTTAGTAGCTTATTTTAGCTGACATACTTCATTGTTAACCACACTGGGTACCTTAGCCATGCAGTAGCTCGGAATAGTTCCAAGAGCTGAATCGCTAATGCTGGCATACTCGCATTACAACTTTAAGACCTTTCTTAGCTCTTAAGGGACCCAGTAGCCTAGCATAAACTCTTGCATCTCTCATGGTGTTATCCGTACATAACTGCTGCATTCTATACCTCCATAGTCTGGCAGTATTTTTTCCTAGATATTTTTTGCTGTATTGTGTTTTACTGTGCTAACTTTCTTAACATAGATTATGTCTCACATGTGATGAAAGATCTGCTGAACCTATAAACAAGGCCCAGCTATAGTATTGTTTGATTTAGAACTGCTGGTTTTAATGGCTGCTATTTATGAATAGGGTATGTTTATAGCTTATATCTTAAATGTGGATGATAGTCCTACTGAGCCTGAAAACAGTGTCCTGCTACAGTATTAATTTGCTGAACTGCTGGTTTAAATGTAATATCTATTGCTGCTACTCTTAAGGGAATATTTACATGCTCGCTATATATGTTATGTTTTTATGTTAACTATTGTGAAATAATACCAGTCCTACCTTAACATGTGCTAACTCTTTTTTTTCCCCCACACCACTTTGTCTCTTCTCTCGCCTCTCAGTACCATACTCTTCCTGTGCTATTCCCGCACTAGTCTGTTGAAACCAACTTGCCTTGTGGAAAGAACCCTATCAGAATCCCTGCAGTGGCATCTCACAGCCTAAATTCCCTGCATCCTGTCTCAAGATAATAAGAAAGTATGTTGTTGGTCTCTATATCCTGCCAGTAACATTGTAAACCATTGTACTAAACCCTTTAGGGGATCTAACGCAGGCTTTAGGCCAGGACAGCCAGCAGTCTCTACCTCCCTCTCTTAACAATACTATTACCCACTTACCTCCTAACCTACACAGAACCCCTATTACTTGCAGTCACCCCCTCCCAGTTCTACAACCAGCTAACTCCCTCTCTAACTCACCTGCAATAGAAGACCCGGCCACTAGGTGGCACCATTAACCCAGCTTTCACCTCTTGATTACCTTCTGCTCTCTTGTTTCCTTAACTAACATTTTGGATCTCCCAGACCACCCCTTTATACTCTCTCCTCACCCTTTACTACTACTGTCTACAACCGCCTATTCCATCACAGACTCCTTACTTATCTCTGCTCTTACCTACTCCTGACTTACCTAACTTACCTTTAGTATCCAGCTCTACTGATTGTTTCTTGTCAAGCCATTTTACTACCTGTTTCAACCCGCTCCGTTGCTCTTGGTCTCCGCCCCCTCCCTACCCCAATTCCTACCCACCCCAGGGTCCTACTCTTATACTATTTACTCACACCCTTTCCTCCTCCCAATATTCTCAGGCTACCTTACCATTGGCCACACACCCCTGTCATCCTTCTCTAACCACTCCCTAGTCTCTCCTAACCACACCCACCTTTTCTTTTGCTCTTCCCTGTCAGCAACTACCATACACCCATACCTACAACAACACACCTAACTAATAATCCATCCAAATGTATAAACCATCAGTCCAAACACATTTACACTTTCACCTGTTACTTCTGCTACTTATTCTACCACCATTACTTTTAGCCTACATACTTACCTCCTATGAACACTCATTACATCCAAACATTCATAACTCCAGTAAGCTAATTACCTCTTCTTACCTACCAGCACTCACTAAACATGTAAACATAACATCTACACCCAGCTATCTACTGTCTAGATTTCATAGAACAGTCCACATTAGGCACTACAATCAGAATCCCAGAAAATCTCCACATCTATACAGAAGAGTCCCAACTCTAGGCTCTCTTATACAACTCCTCTCATTAAAAGACGGAGACATACACCCAAATCCTGGCCCAATGACACTTCCTACCACACAACTCCACGATCCCAATCAATTCAACACACATTCCCTTACTCAGCCAACAAACTCTCTCTTCATAGCCCACCTCAACATACGTAGCATCAATAATAAAGTCTCACAACTCCATGCTCTCTTAGAAGTCTACTCTTTCGACATTCTCTGCTTAACAGAAACCTGGTTAAAGCCTGTAACTAAAGACAATGAAATCACCCCACCCGGATATAATATATATAGATCTGACCGTATAGCAAAGAAAGTGGGGGAATTGCTATCCTATTTAAATCAGGTCTACAGATCACCACTTATGACCTTAAACCACCTGTAGATTCTACTGACGAAATTCTTATTTCCAAACTTCAACTCAACACTTTCAAATCCATCTATATTATCTGTATTTATCTACCTCCTGGCAATAACAATACCACCATAGAAGATATCCTGTGCTGGCTATCACTAAACCTGCCCCAAGAAACCATTATCCTAGGTGATTTTAACATAGATTGGAACAGCTGTTGCAGCAGCCAACCTACCACCCTCATTAACCTATTTGGTTTCTCTCAAATCATTACCTCCCCTACCAGGATAAACAAGCCCAATAAGAAAGAGAGTACCTTGGATTGGATACTCATAAAAAAAACATCCCCACATATATGAATCTGGAACCCTCCCTGATGATATTAGTGACCACTCACTTACCTACATTATCAGGCATAAAACCAATGCCACCATTCCACCTACTATCAAGCCCATTAGATCCAAGAAAAACTTTAACCCTGACCTCTTCCAAAGTGAACTAAGAGCATGCAATTGGTCTCCCTTAAGACACCTCCCATTGGAGGAAGCTGTCAAATACTTTAATTCCAAATTCCTCACCATCCTAGATAACCATGCACCAAACCGCTCTATTAGAATCAAGACTAAATCTGCCCCATGGCTGTCAAACGACACCAAACAAAAAATCCACCTTAGAAATAAATACTGGGACAAATGGCGTATGACTAAAAACTCAGCTGACCATCAAAACTTTAGACAACTGAGAAATGAAACTAAGAAAGCTATACTGTCTGATAAAAGAAACTACTACTTACAGTTCCAGCAAACTAAACATAATAACCCACACAAATTCTGGGCAAGTATTAACCAACTATTACACCCAGGTCACTTAATTACACCTAACCCACAAGGCACAGACCAGGAGAACCCAAAGCATACTGCCAATGCCTTCAATACTTTTTTTTCACTGAGGCCATTCAATCACTTGCCAGTCACCTATCACCTAATAATTTCACTTTACCTATCTCTAACACAACTCCACCCCCTCCTTTTCTCTTCCAATCCATCCTTACAACATATATTCTTTCTCTTATCCAAAAACTTAAACCTTGCTCTCCTTCAGCAGATCAATTACCAGCTGAATATCTACAGAAATCAGCCAAATCCATAGCCTATCCCATTTCCATTCTGATTAACAGAACCATTAGTGAAGGACACATCCCTAGCATCTGGAAAGTCTCCCACATTATCCCCCTTCATAAAGGTGGAAAATCTACTGATTTCTCCAACTACCGTCCCATAGCCCTACTTTCACCTTTGGCAAAACTAATGGAAAAATGCATCCATAAGCAACTGCTAGACCACCTAATCCAAAATAACTTACTTTCCGGCTGACAACATGGTTTCAGACCATCCCACAGCACTACTACTGCCCTCCTTTCCTTTATTGACTGTATTAACAAAAAACGAAATGCCAATATGCTCTCCTCAGCACTATTTATCGATCTGTCCAAGGCATTTGATATGGTTAATCACCAAATACTTATAAATATCCTCAAATCCCTCTCACTAGATACACTCACTATTAAATGGTTCCAATCCTATTTAGATAACAGACAACAGGCACTACTTTGGCACAACACTCTATCTACCCACCTGCCCACTAACATTGGTGTCCCTCAAGGGTCCGTATTAGGTCCTCTTCTTTTCTCCATATTTATCAATGACCTTCATCTAGCAATCCCCCAAGCTACATGTGTTCAGTACGCTGATGATTCTACACTTATATGTACAGCCACATCAACTTCTAAACTTCACTCCCTTACCCAAGAAGTATTTAATACAGTAGAACAGTGGTTTACACAACATTGCCTTCTTTTGAACCCCAAAAAAACAAAACTCCTCCTTTTCAATCCTACTCGTAAGACTGTCCCAATAGATTTCTCAGTAATATCCACAAATGGTACTCCCATATCACCTGACCCAACTACTAAACTACTTGGTATTACCATAGACAACAATCTTAACTTTGACACACATATCAACAATACGATAAAAACCGTCAATTAAAAGCTAGGGTCTCTCTACAGAATCAAACCATTCCTTTCAGCAACAGTCAGAAAAACTATTGCTCACACCCATCTAATCTCTGCACTCCTCTATGCCTCACCCATATTTACTAATTTATCTAAAAATAACCTCGCCAAACTGGATATCTCCTACAATAACATTGCCAGGTTTGCTACTGGCAGCCCATTCAGAACCCACCACTGCTATAATCTTAAGCAGCTTGGATGGCTAGAAATTCAGAATCTGCTTAAATTCCACCAACTAACCATTGCCCATAAGACTCTTACCTTCCAGTACTCCTATATTAACTAACCTCATCTATCCCTATAAGAATCTGGATTCCTTGCGCTCATCACACCGACTTCTTGTAAACACCTCTAAATCTAATAACAAGGCTGGGGACTCTCTTTTCAGCAACACTGTTGGAAAATCCTGGAACCTTCTCCCCAGTGAACTTTCTTCAGATTCCTCCACATCTCTTTTCAAAAATAAACTGAAACTTTTCCTAAGAACACACTGGCTATGCCCCTGTACTAAACCTGACTGATCAGTTTTTCCACTTTTTCTACTCATAACAGGTACTGCCTACCCACTATTTCCCTATAACTAGCTCTACCTTCCTTCTTGCCACTTTACCTTTTTGCTATCCCTTACCCTTCTGTTCATGCCCTAAGCTTACTCTTAGTATGGAAACTCTTTAATATATATAAAAGACACACTTATGCCTCTTTTAATTTGACTTTCTGTATTCTGTCTGCAATCTGAACTGTACCTGCCTACTGCACTGCAAAGTATTTCTGTCCTCCCTGTAATTTTGTCCACTACCTGCCTTCGGCACTGTGATGTATTTCTATCCTCTTTCATTTTTCCAGCCTAACTTCTAATACTCTCTGTAAATATAAAGGTTTTATTTTCCTGTTACCCCAGATCTATTTCTTCACAGTCTATAGTATAATATTAGTCCTATTTTTAATATTGTACTCACATTTTTAAAATGGGAGGTACTTAGACCTCTATGATAATTTATGTATTAACCTGTAACAACATTGTTTGTAAAAATGTTTTATTTTGCTATTTTTTTTCTGCACGGAGCTTATCTCCCCGGGCCTCTGCTGAAAATGGATATGTATCCAGTTGGACTAGCCCGGTCAACAAATGTAAAATAAATAAATGTGGTTTCCTTTTCATTCTTGTCTAATGCTTTGGTGTCACATGGTCCACTGTTGTGATATATATTCTATATCTATGTATGTGTGTGTGTGTGTGTATATATATATATATATATATATATACATACATATATCACACCATCTGGCCCCACTGACGATGTGTTTTACCTTTTGAGAGGGCTATTTTCACCAGTGCATCTGTGATGTCTGGGATACTATACTTTTCATGTATTGTTGTGTGCTCTTTAGGAGGTGATACGGGGGTGAAGTTTGCACTGAATGTATCTGCAAGGTTGTTGGTGATATCAGTAGGTTCAGTATATTTTGTGCTATATTACACTGGCACAGCGCAAATCTGTGAGTTACCACTTAGATTCTTGTCATAGCCAAATAAGGCTTTGTGGTTATCTTTTGAATCCTTGGCTATTTTCCTTTTGAAGTTAGCCTTGGATGATTTCATGAGGAACCATTGTTTCTTACTAATACTGGTCAGGGATGTCTTTCCTTCTTGGGATTTTCTTTTATTTCTGGACTACTGTCCTCCTTCTGTTGTATAGCCTGTTTATTGCAGGGGTCCACCAGACTGGTATCCTTGTCTTGGAGGAGTGAGTCTTGGTTTACCAGGAATGGCACAATCCATACATCCTTGTAGGTGCTCATAGAGTGCATTTGTAAATCTTTCTGTATCTAGGGCAGTGTTTTCCCTTAGTGTGGGGGCTGGGAAACTTCCCACCTCTGTCTTTAGTAGTGTGAAGTTAGCTGTAGGAAAGGTTTTCACTGTGGTTTCCTTGGGTGGGGGAGATGGAGGGGTGTGGATATCCACAGTGAATAGTTTATGGTCAGATCTAACCAGTGATGGGTTTACCTCTGCTGTGTTGCACCTGTCACTCATGTTGGTGATTACCAGGTCTAGTATGTTTCCACCTCTGGTTGGGGAGTTTACCATCTGATCTAGGGTGTTTGAGTTGATAAATTCCAGGAAGCGCTGAGCCTGGAATTAAGTACTTGAGTAGTTTTCCCAGTTAATAGCATGGTAGTTGAAATTGCCCAATATCAGGGTGTTCGGTAGGACTGTCATGTTTTCCACTGTCTACAGGAAGGTGGAGTGGTGGTCCTGAGACATGGAGGGTGATCTGTAGCAGGCCACAATTTGCATTGCAGTTTTGGCTGATGTTAGCTGCACATGGATGACCTCAGAGGTATCATGCTGCCCCACTAACCTGGATGTTTAGGTATTCTTGATTAATATGGATACACCTCCTCCATTTCTGTGCCAGTCCATGTTCTGTGGCCAAAATGTGTGGTATGAGTTGTAGTCCAGTAGTGCTGGGGTGCTCTCAGGAGCCTTAAAACAGGTTTCAGTTACTGCACAGATGTTGACGTTGTCCATACCGAGGAGTGCTGTGAGTGTGTGCATTTTGTGATTTCAACTCCTGGCATTGAGTAGCATAACCCTCATTGTTTACTTTTTTGTGCTGTTTATGGAGGTGGGTTTCATCTTTGAGTTTTGCCTAAAAAGGGCACCATGGGGTGGCAAGAGCCTTGGCCAATATTCAAAAGCCTAAGGGTGACAGGTGCAAGCCGGTGTGGAATTGTTGCATGCATGTTTCCCTTCTGTGCTTGTTTCTCACTTTTTCTGTAGGTAACATACTGGTAAGCAATAGAAAGCCTTAAACTGATACAAGCCTTCTAGCTTCCAAGAGAGACTTTTGGGGTGATTAAGTATCAGTGTTCTGCTTGTTCTTGCTGTACGTAACAGTTTTCTGCCTACATGCTGACATAGGAATATACACCTAGTTGTGGCCTACACAAAGCATCACTGGCAGATGTACTCAGGTCAGCGATGGTCTGTTAAGATGGGTATGGTGCACAAAACATGGCAGTGTGGTGCAACAGCGCATAGTGCATGCATTGTGTTGCAGGTTTGGGGCATAACCTACTAACACAAATTGTGCAACACAGGGATGTATGCTAACTACTACTATAATTGTGTAAGCTGCATGCCTGCTGCCATAACACATGCATGCTGTTGTGTGCATCTCAGGGATGTATGATAACTGCCACTATAATTGTCTAAGCTGAATGCCTTCTGCCATATCACATGCATGTTGCATGCCATTGTATCATGTGTCTGCCTGTGTATCTGTACTGTGATGTATAACTGGTACTGTACAGTTCTTGTCTGCCCTTCACAGGTGTTGATGTAGGTGTGTTGGCCTCCTGTAGTCCACCTGATATTAGTGTCCCCACAGACTCTAGCACTGATGATGAAAGTATGATTGAGGCACAGGCAGGGTTGTCAGGGGCTGAATCTGTGCCATTGGTTGGCATTCCACCTGTATCCCCTCATCCCCGCACACAGTTGTCATGCCTATACATACCCCATCACCAGTGGCCATAGTGGAAGGACAGTTGAGTGGTGGCATGGAACAGGAAAGTGTGGAGACTATGGAAGGTGTGTCTGCACACCATGATCCCAACCAACTGACTGGTGATGTCCCACACAGGCATGTGCCCAAGGCTGCTCGTAGGAGGGCTTCTGGCCAACATGCCCCTGCAAGACATAACACATCAGCTGGTGTCACCAGACACATGTTTCAGGATGTAATGGAGGCACAGGTATGTTTTGAACGGTACAACATAGAAGGTCTGAGGCTTCAGAGGGCTGCTGTCCGTTCTTTAACTGACAAGATCCAGACAATTGCAAATGTTCACCATCAGCTTGCAGATGTTTTGGTAGATGATTGTGTGACATGGTGGGAGTCCTTGACTGTGGCATGTTGATCCGTGAGCGTAGAATGTCAGTGCTAGAACATCTGGTGGGAGTAAGACGTTGGGCACATGGACGTAGACCAGCTACACCAACCGTTGAAGGTCTGCGTGAACATGCTACTTCACATGCCCGCTGCCATAGTGGCGGTAGCAGCGGCAGTGCAGCTGGTGCTGTGCTGTCCACGTGGATAGAACAGAATCTCTCTAAGAATAACAGTGGTCACAGAAACACAAAATTTAATGAAGCTTTCGGGCTCTCAACCCTTCATCAGCATAATACATTATACAATTTACATCATTTAAATAGAGGAACAGTTAAAATCACATGATCAAACCAGCCAATAATTTAAAAGGAACATTAAAAGGGAAATGCTTAAATTTCTCATTAAAATATATATATGTGAGTAAAAGTATAATTTACTAAATATTATAAATTATCCATTTGTCGCTTGACTAATATAGGTTTTATACTGATAGTGTTATTTAATCCTGGTAAGATGTCAGCCTGTAGTCTTATTATCCATTCTAATTCTCGCAATTCTACTAGGTTATTAACATCACCCCCCCCCTTACCCACTTGTATTACATCTATACATCTAAATCTAAAAGTGTGTGTATTAAACTCATGTATATGTTTATATAAAGCATTAGTTTGTATTTGTCTATTTATCTCGGATCTATGTTCAATTATACGATCTTTAAGCCTACGTACAGTCTTCCCCACATAAAATGCTTGACATTGAGTACAGGTGGCTAGATAAATTAATTTCATGGTATTGCAGTTAGCATTAACACGAAAATAGAATTTCTTGTGTGATATGGGATGTCTAAACATACTATCTGCTTCCACACCAGGACACAGCAGGCCATGTGCATGTGGTCCTAGATGGTTCCAACAGGGACATGGTTCCGGTGGACATGTGTCATTAGTACCCAATCTGGACCTCTGCCTGGTAGTGGCCGTGCAACCCCAGCAGGCACAGGTCACGTGGCCATGGCCGGACACAATAAACTGTACAACCTGCCCTGTACAGTCTGGACATTTACGCCAACAGCACATATCAGCAAGCGACACACACAGCAATATTCCATGTCATGATGCCACAAACTGTTAGTTGACAGTTCCACTGTGAAGCCAGGGCACTGTAATGGTCAACAGTGAGCACCTCATATTTACCACACACACCTCATATTTGCCACACACACCTCATGATTACTGAAAGAGTGCCAGGAATATGCTCTGTTTGAGCTAGGCATTACACTTGTTCAAGCATGTGTGAGGTCTGTGGCTTATAAACATCTCACCCCAGCAGGTTGTGGCTATTGTGGTAGTAAGGTTAATGTCCAGACAGCACAAAGCATGCATGGCTTACAATTGTTGACATGGGGTATATGTAGGAGCTGTGGGTCACACATGGCTGTACATGTCATGGACATATCACCTGTAACTACTCACGAACATACAGAGCATAACTGTATTTCCCTTAGTCTGTCAATACAGGTCATGTGTGTAAGGCCTACAGTCCTGTTATTTGGGTATGTTTGTAGGCATTGCATTTGGTGGACATGTCTAATGACATACATGCCACATGGATTGTTGTATGATGTGATAGGTGTCATGGGTGACCAGTAGAGAGGGATTATTACCTCTGTCAACATAGATATCAAACCTTATGTACTGTTAGCATTCAGCAACCATGGACCTATCTTCCATGTGCCTGTGTGTAATGAATGTAGCCACCTGTATGTACAAAGGACAACAGCAGCTATGGTATTTTCATGTATGGTGTATGAGTGTGGGATGTACATATCCAGGGCAGGTACGTCTAGGTCATATCCGACCATGAGGGTGTTGTTTAATGGTGTACAGCAACAGTCAACTATGTTACTGCTGACAACATCCAAGGGACCCTGGTATGTGTACAACTGACCTGGTTAAAAACAGTGGTATTATTGAATTGCATAACACATTATGCAACTGTGTCAGTACATGGGTACTTTGCACAGTTGATGTAGGGTTAGGTACAGTCCACCAGTCGAAGGTTATTTGGTGTTGTCCCATAGTATTTCATACCACATTTATGGATGTGTGTTGGTAGTCTGAGGACAGGGTGGGGGATGTATATGAGGATACAAGCTAGAATGCAGCTTTTGCCACTGTCACCTGTACCTGACTCATCTGTGATGAATTATGTTGGAGTAGGGGTCTTTACTTGTGAGTAGCCTTTATGAATATGGGGACACCACCACCTGGAGTGGTCCATACTAATGTTATGGCCCACATGTTTGGATCTGAGTTATATGGTGGTAGTGCTATTGTGTACTACAGTGCCTTCAGCCAGGTGTTCCTCACTGCACAGATGTCAGTATTCCCCATTGTAGGTTCTACATTGAGCAAGTGGATTATGAAAGCCACACATCTAGCACTGGTTAGCATAAGCATCCAGTGCAATTGTCTTGTAGGTGTCAGGGTGTTACTTCTGTGTTTAGGACATTTGCCTTGGAATGGCACTATATGGGTAAATGCAACCTAGATATTATCCACACTCCCTTCAATGATGGCTGCATGTGATATGTGACAAAGGCTTGTTGTCTTTCAGTCATGTCATCCTGGATTGACAGACACTGGACAACCTCATAATTACAGCAGGACATTGTCTCATTGTTTTGGTCAAGCAGTTGCCACTCATACCATGACATCACTGTGAGTGGCAGTATTGTGCTTGGTATTAAATGCTACATCCAAGGTGATGGACAGCAGCAGGCATTGTGTAGATGACCAATGTGAGATATACTTAGTGGAACAGTCCTGCTAATAATGACAACTACTAACACATGCAGGCAAGGTAATCTTGACACCTGCACCTCAGTACCATTAGACAATGGGGCCCACATATTATGCTTCCACATGTCACTGTTCCAAGTACAATGCCA
>NC_056739.1:1628866854-1628956854 GCF_019279795.1 Protopterus annectens
CACAGTTCATGCAGTAGGACATGGTGGGCATGCTACTGGGATTTGTTGATATGGCCTTGAAATTGTGTTCTGCGGACTATGTTATGTTGTTAGTTGGGACCCCATGAGATAACATACACTATCAGTATGGGTGAGGCACAAGCCTTTGACAGAGGACTGTAGGGCATTTGGTAGTGATGCAGGCCATCTGTAGCAGGCCAGTACATTCTGTCACTCCTACAGTCCCAGACTGCAAGCCACTGGATTCCCCTGGGGTGACAGGGTAAGTGTGCAAGGTGTTAATGGCAATAGTTCCTGGCCATATTAATCCATTGTTCTGGATGCTGGCAGGGTGTTGTTTACAGCTAGGGACACACCTGCATGGGACACCTCATTAGCATGCTCCAGTCTGTGGGTATTCCCATACAGAAGTGGGGGTCATACTGTACTCATTCCCAACAGCAGGGATATGACCTGTGATAAACCTGTGGCTGATGGTGGGGTGAGCTGAGTGCATGTGTGATATTGGAAGCTTCTTGCAGCTGACTCACAGATATACCTGGGACATTTCCCTTATGCTGCCTTGTGCAGGGACACAGGCAGTCTCTCATTACTTCATAACTGTGCCTTTTGTGGTCTTCCAGTAATTGGCAAGACTACATCAGTATTTCATACTACACAGACGACTAATGTGCTGCTAACCTATATGTGCAATTCCAAATGTGTGTGCAGTTGACAGTTAAATTGTATTTACTCTGTCTAGGGTACTTCCACCTGTGTGCTGTGCATATGTCTAGACCCACATTCAAGGCATGTCCATCTTTCAGATGGTGACAGATATTGATATCTGAACAGTAAGTATGGATAACTGCTGAACTGGGTTTTGCTGGGATGCATTGTGGTTGGCACTGTAGTTGTCAGAACGTGGCCCTATCGTCAACAGTACTGGCCATAGGCCACCGAGACACAACACTCCATTCCTACATGCTGACCATTTCCATGCAATATACAACACACAACAACCTAACACATAGACCCCTGCATATTGTACACATGCAACAATCTATCCTATAAATTGGGCCAGCTCAGGTAATCTGGCTCCACTGTTGTTAAACCCACCCGTACATGTTACTGCATTTCTACATAAGAGTCAAAGTGCATCCCAAATGGCCCTGTGCTACTAAGTGTATGAGCATGCCCACTTTCACCTTGTGTAGTTGGAGTCAATGTGTCCAAACAAGTCCTGTGATTCTAAGTGTATGAGCATACCCACTGTAACCCTGTATAGTGATAGTAGTAATCCATTCCACAGATGGACATACTCCAGTACAGGGCTTGTTGTGCTACAAATACACCTCTCAGGCCTCGGGGGGGGGGGGGGGTGGGCACACCTGAAAAACATTTGCTATGACTGCATTGGTATTTCAGGTACTCTGTTGGCTTCCATTTTGTTTTGTATTTTGACCTGTCATGCAGACTAGAGGCATATCAGTAGAGTATAGATCTTAGGTTTTATTAACCTACATTTCAGTTTCAGACTTCTTATCCTTCAGAACTAACATATAACTGCTTGACCTGTTGTAGTCTGTCTGTGTAAGACTGGAGGAGGGCTGTTCTCCATTGCCATCAATTGGAGGCATTAGCACAGCCTTTCTTTATGGTCATCTACACCTGTCCTGCTGGCTGAGGCTGTTAGGTATGTGAGCCTCAATGACATGCATGTGTGTGTCCTATGGACACACATTTGGACCACCACATGTCCTGCAGTGGGGTTTGTCGCCTTGTCTAGTACTGCCTACTTTTTTGACACCAGTATTTGTTATGGATTTCATGCTGCCCATATAGGTATCCACTATCTGCTGCCATCCCATTCAGCTACCCGATTCCCTTGCATGCTCACATCCATGCCATAGATACAACTAGCAGAACATACTACACCATTCAGCAATTGATAGGAAAAGTGACTTACCTTGTGGCTGTGCCAGTACTGAGGATGGTGTTGGAGGGCTGACTATTTTGGATGCACATAGTACACTCCCTATACATGGTAAAGCACAGGTAGTGTCATGTTTGGCAAGTGTGGATGTGCGAGTCAGAGAGAGGTGTCATTCCCTAGGTCCCTACCGTATCAGTGTATGTGCTATGCGTTGCCTCTTTGCCAAAGCTTGGGCATACTGGGCACGCCTCCTTCTGCCTATATGGGCAGGCTCAGGTTGTTCCTCCTCCGAGTCACTCTGTGCCTGTGCTGGCTTTGGCAATGGTGGGGGGCTGTGTGGCCCTGCCCTGTGCTGTTCCTGCTGCAGCGGTTTCCACAGGATCATATTGTGTAGCATGTCACATACAATGAAAAGTGTGTACATGTAGCTGGAGAGTACTGCAAGGCTCCACCAGATATGTCCAGGCACCATAACCCTGTCTTGAGCATCCCAAACATATACTCTATTATGATTCTGGTTTGTGCGTGTGCCTCATTATGGAGTTCTTGTTCAGGTGTATGTGCATTTCTGATGGGTGTCATCAGCCACGGCTCCAGTGTGTAACCAGCATCCCCCACTAGGTGGCCATATGGGACGTCCCCACTGGCAAATCTCTGGTACAGCTGTGTCATTTGCCAGATGTGGGAGTCCTGATAGCTTCCAGGGCTGCCAGCATACACATTCATGATAATGCCCTGGGCATCGCACATGACCTGGCAGTTGATGGAGGGGAAGCCCTTGCAGTTTATGTAGACCCTACCCCACTCACCAGGTGGTGCTTTGATGTGTATGTGTGTGCAGTCTATAGTACCCACTACCTCAGGGTATTTTGCTATTTGGTGGAAGAGACGCATATTGCTGGTCAACGCCTCATGGGTGATGAGGAAATATAAGTGCTCACCGGTATGTGCTGACATGGCATTCAGGAACTGGTGGAGTACCCTTGGATGCTGATGCCTGTTAGATCCTCATGATATCCCCAGTTGGCCTTTGGAAGGTACCTGTGGCTAGTATTCTTAAGCCTACACATACCTTGGTATCCACTGGGATGGGTTCCCCTCTGTTGGTTCTGTGTGTGAGGCGTGGCTGGCACAGCTCAACAATTTGCTGCAGGATGTCCCTGTCCACCTATAGAGCTCCACTATCTCCAGCTCATGAAACCCTTGGTAGGTTACCCTGGATCTGTACACTCTTCTCCTTCTCCTTACTGTGGGTTGGTCTTCAGCATTCTCAACCTCACCATCCTCAGCCTCTTCCACATATTTGATGTATGAGAGCGACAGCAGCCCCTATCATTTTGTTAGTTTTGCCAGGTAAAATTTCCCCGTCTGTATACACCGGTGGTGTAGAGTCTGTGGGAAAAACAGAGTAAAAGGTGTTTGTATAGTTTATAGTAGTGTGCTGGGCTGGGCTGCTGCCTGTGTAATTGGCTGATTCTGATACATTTCATCTGCCAGCTATGCTAGTTCTCCTTGATTGCCTTCCTACTGCTGTTTTCCCTTCCCAGTGCCTTCCCGTTTAAGCTCTGAGGCACGCCGTGCATACCCAGTGCTCAGATGTGAACAGAGCTACTATTTCCTGTTTTTTATTTTTGTTTTAAAACCTGGTGTGCGGCATGCATACCCATTTAGACAATGTTAACACTGCTAGGCAGCCTCAGACACACACACACCCTTCCTTAGCTGTGCTTAGCTAAGGGCAAACATGGGCCACAGAGCTCCAGTAAGCTTACAGCATGCATGATACTTCCCCTTATGAGGTCATCTACATGTTATGCTTATGCCATGGTGTTGCTGCACCTACACAGTTGGTTGCAAGCTAACACTGAGGGGAAATCTGTGATTCAATATCAATCCCCTCATTTGCATAAAACTGACTGCTAATGCATGGTTACAAAACTGACACAGCCTTCCCCCCTAGCAACCACTATTCCATAGTATTGTTGTCTTATGTATGCCATTGACATTTAGGGCAGAATGCTGATTTTGGTCTAAAACCTTATTTCCAACTTTTTTTCTTATTTTCGGGCCGATCCCATTTGCGCAGTGCTGCCCTACGCTTAAACGGCAGAAATCGACCAAAAATAAATAAAAGTTATTTTTTATACCTGGCTAAAACCATACATCAAAGATTCTGAATTTCTTCCCCCAAACTACTTTTGTCTTAGAACTAATAAACTATACAAGAAAGATGGTGCATCGCCTTCTTATTCCCAAGCACCTTTACAGTAGTACCTTATTCCAAACCAGTTCCCCACTTTTCAACTGCTGAGCTACTTGTCACCTTCCTAAAACTCAATGATTGCAAAAGCCTGTGCATCATGGTCATATACATCCCCCCAGGCAATAATACTCCTATTCTTGAAGACATTCTTGCCTGGACAACCAACAGTATAAAAAAATGAAAGTATCATCCTAGGCGATGTCAATATTAACTGGCTAGACATTTCCAATAACAACCCCTATACAGATATTAACCTTCATATCTATACTCAACTAATCTCCGACATTACTAAACCCAATGTTAAGGAAAACAAAGGCTAAATTATAGATTGGATCTTAGTTTACAACTCCAAATTACCACCTCAGGGACTCTCCCAAACAGCATTAGTGATCACTCCCCAGCATTCATAATACGTAAACCTACCTTTATACCAAATGTACACCAGTATAGATACACCAGAGATCTATCCCATTTCTCCCCAGACCCCTTCAATGACATCCTACAGAATATTAATTGAAGCCCACTAAAACGTCTCCCACTTAATGAAGCTGTCAGTTGATTCAATTCTATATTTCTTAAGATCCTAAATAGCCTTGCCCCTCTCCCGTTAAAAAGGATCAAGTCAAAACAAGTTATGTCTTCTAGGGACAAAGCCTGGAAAGCCTGGCAAAAAAACAAATGCCTGCCCAACCTCACTCTTTATAAACAACTCCGCAATCAGGCTAAATGCCTAGTCAACAAAAACAAAAAAAGAATACTTCCAAGCTATCCATGACCAACACAGGCTTAACCCTAAAAGTTTCCGGAGAGCAATCAACTCCCTTCTCCACCCCGGAACTAACAACAAGCCATGTCCACAACCCGAAAAAACACCCTCTGAGATAGCCTCCCTCTTTAACTCACACTTCATTGATACCATTCAGAAACTGACTACCACCTTTCCACCTATAACAACTAACCCACCAGGAACTCCACCTGTACACTCCTCTTCTATGCCTCTACCTGCTTTCACTTTAACATCCATACTCACCTCCACTATCAAAAAGCTCCTTTACAAACTCAAACCCTGCTCCAAAGCCCCTGACAACTTACCTGCTGAATACCTGCAACTCTCGGCCTCCTCCATTGCTTATCCTATTAGCATCCTCCTCAATAGGTCTATTCAGGAATCCTGTATACCTGATATCTGGAAAAGAGCTTTAATTCTTCCACTTTATAAAGGTGGCAACAACTTTGATATCTCTAACTTCCATCCTATTGCAATCCTCTCCCCAGTCTCCAAAATACTTGAGAAATGTATTCACACTCAGCTCCTCAATCACCTGACCCAGCACCAAATCCTCTCCCCCACTCAACATGGCTTTAGGCCAAGACATAGCACCAACACCACCCTCATCTCCTTCTTCAACACAGTCAGTAGAGCTAGAGATGCTGGTTCCTTAGTCTCTGCACTCTTCCTGGACTTATGGAAGGCTTTCAACACCATTTCCCACTCCCTCCTGCTTACTAAACTCTCTGATCTTGGATTATTTCCCCCTACCTTACAATATTTTAATAACTATCTCAGTAATAGGCAGCAATCTACCAAGTGGCAACAGTATTCCTCTCCTTTCATGACTACAAATACAGGTGTCCCCCAAGGCTCAATACTGGGGCCTCTCTTATTCAGTATATTTGTCAACAACTTTCACTCCTCTCTGACCCAGAGCACTGTTATACAATATGCAGATGACTCAACTATTATCTGCTCTGCTAAATCTGTCCTTATACTACAGAAGCTCATCCAAGAAGCATTTAGTTCCACTGAAACCTGGATGTCCCAGAACCATCTCATTCTCAACCCTAATAAAACAAAACTTTTAATATTTACCCCCACAAAATCTATCACAATTGACAAGTCACTATTCTCCATTCATTCCCTAAACAACACAAACATAGAAGTCATCCCCAGTACCACATTACTAGGTGTCACCATTGATGACAAATTAACCTTCGACCTTCACATCCACAACATCAAAAAAACTCACCAAGAACTAGGTGTCTTGTATAGGCACAACTAATTTTCTTAGCCTCTCCACAAAAAAATCTCTAGCCTCATATTTCCTGCTTCCAACTCTTTTATATGATGCCATACCTCTCAACCTGGAAACATCAAAAATCTGGACAAGACCAATGAAAAACAGGTACAAATCTGTACACTGATTAACATAACATTTGAGTACATAATTATGTAACCCTGCCCACTCCAATGGAATTGTGGGATACCAACTTTCAAATGCAAACTGAAGAACAGACAACCAAAATATGGCACCAGAGTCCTCCTGTAGCCATTCCAATGTCCCATTACCTGGCTATTTTGCCCCATTTACCATAAACACTAATGTGTGCATACTGCTTTACATCTACAATGATTATTTGGATTTTATATTTATATTTTACAGCCCAGTGCACAAACACCAATAGACATCTGCTAAACAAAGCAACACTGTCTCACAATGAAAATAGACTTGGCATTAAAATTTATCTGTCTTTGAAACTCATGTTCATTGAAACAGCATTGAAACCCACACCACATCCAAAGAAAATGCGTCTGGCCAGTGGTGGATAAAGATTAACTTTGTGCTGTTTTCAAATCATTGGCCCCTTGCACACAAAACAAAAAACATACATGTATTCTTTGAGGCACTTAGTGAACTAAAAAGGGTAATTTTTTATAACTATTTGCTACCACAACATAGGTTCACTTGGAGGACATTTTAAGCTTAGCCAATTCCCTTTTGGTGTTTGAATTAGCATTTTTTGATTGGTCTTAGCTATCCCCATGGCTGATAATTGTATATTAGCCCTAGTGAGAACAACTGTGATCGTGCCATAGATAATGTGAGGGGGCCATGTAACGGATGCAGCATTTAGGAACTGCCTCTATCCATTAGTGGCATGAGAGGAAAATCCTGGAGTACATTTTCTATTACCCATCCTTAGATCCAAGTTGCATTTGAATATGGATGGATGAGCTTTGCTTTATTTTTATGGATAGTCTGTTCCAGAACAGTGGTAGCCTCTGTGATATATATCCATCTCTCCACAACATTCAGTTTAGATACCTGAACTGAGTATTTCTGATGCCATTTGACTTGCTGATGTTCAGTAGGTCCATCTGTATTATGTCGGAGGATGCTTTGTATGCCAGACATGTCACCTCTAAGCACTCTGTAGGATACTGAGTATAGTAATAAATCTTTGAGGTGGTCCACGCAAGACCTATTGTTTGGGACTTGTATCCTTTTAGTAAGGTATCTCTGAAGGTATTCCAATTGTTGCATGGGGCTGGACAGATAAATGCCAAAGTGGGCATTATACAAAATGATTGACATAATGAGAGCTTTGTAAAGGGGGACAACAACATCTCTTGATCTAGTCTCAATCAATTTGTTTATAAGCTGTGCAATATAGAAAGGCTTTCTTATGACTCTGGGCACATGTTGGTCAAAAGTTAGGTCACTGCACACACAAGTTCCCAAATGCCAAACAATTGGATCAGTTCTCAGAAGGCATTGTCATGATTTTGACACCAGATATTATTTGGGACAAACCTTCCTGCATGATGGTTAAGTAATTTGGGGATTCAATAACTTCTCCTAGCTTGCAGTCATCTCAAACTTAGCTGGCCAAAGCTCTTTGGTATTTCCTTTTACTTTTGAGATGTATATGCCAAACAGAAAAAGTCTCAGCACCGAACCCTAGGGGAATCCATTGGTGACTGGTCTCTTCCCCTGTTTTGATCTCCTGCATCCTGTGAGCTAAGTTGGCAATGCAGCTGGTGATGTAAGTGTTTGCTCCTACATTATTCATCTTTTGTACTACACCTGAGTAGGTGATTGTGTCAAAAGGCTTGGCCAGGTCAAGGTAACGTGGTGTGAACTGTTTTACCTTCATCCATTGCTTTGGTAACAAGAGTAAAGCTTAAACTTTGCCCATGATTTTGAGCCTTTCACACTTTCCTCTGGGCTGTTTTCGGGCTATGCATACATGTATGCATTCCTTGATTCACCTTCCTGATTGTATTTAATTATATTCCTTATATAATACAGCACACTTGTTAGACTTAAGTTAGCACATTTTAACTTTGTTTAAACATTTTTCCAGTAGCAATGAAACAAAAATGCATTAACCAATAATGACAAAACTGCCCTATTCAGAATATTTCCATCATAAAGGTCTACTTCCACACACAACTGCATTTTAAATGTATTGTTTGAACATTTTTCCAGTAGGCAATGAAGCAAAATGCATGCACCAATAATGACAAAACTGCTCTATTCAGAACATTTCCATGATAACAGTCTACTTCTACACACAATATTTAAATACAGAATCACAGTAGAGTGTAAGCCACAGGCATGTTGCACAGCTTCTTGAACTTATATTCAATTGGGGGGGGGGCAAAAGGTCAAAATCCAGGGACAGATTTTAAACATTACGTGTATAATTTTGGAATGTTGCTTACATAAAATGTTATGTTACCACCATGCATTCCACTGCTAAGTCTTCAATCCAGAACCATGTGCACTACAGTCAGAGCAAGATACAACTAAACTAAACCAGCAGTTTCTTAAAAGACAGGAAGACCAAATTAAATGGCTATCATATCATTTAGTGAATTCTTAATCACTTCTCACCATAGCTCTCAACCTCTTAGCACAAAAATACAGAACAAAGCCAATAATGGGGGAATACAGCCCCAAAATAGGGGCGCATTTCAAATACTGATTTTATAACCTTAGAAAATTGCTAGAATAAAAGGTTTTGTTTTACCAGAGGAACAGAACAAATATGTGAGGCATACATTTACAAGTGATGGTTGCTAGGGACTTTAGGCTCTTTTTACCTATACCCAAGGTACAGGGTTTGAGCCTGAGTACTTCTAGCCACGAGATGTATCCTGCTGGGGCATTTACACACACACACACATGTCTGCAATACAGTCCAGCAGCAGTGTACTCACTCTGAGCTTCTGTCCGTAGTGCCGTTCCACTCTGCAATTATATCCTACAGTCCACAGCATCTCGGCTTCTGCAAATATAAATTAATAGCTTGCAGCTTGACTAACTGCAAATCCTCCTGGCAGCAGCTTGGCTAACTATATATCCTCCTGGCAGCAGCTTTGAATAAATCCGTTTGTAAATTTTTTCCCGCTTGCAAAAAATGGCCGGAAATACGTGCGCTGACATGATGTCATTGCGGCAGTTAGACGCGTGGAAAACAAAAGGGACAGAGGTATGATCTAAAAGTGGGGGGTCCCCACCCCCCTTGCTCTATGGTTCCTGCGCCCATGCCAGTAGACTATAGGCAATGAAACAAAATGCATGAACCAATAATGACAAAACTGTCCAATTCAGAACATTTCCATCATAAAAGTCTACTTCCACACCCACACTATAAATAGAATGACAGTAGTGTAAACCATAGGTATCTTGCACAGCTTCTCACAATTGTTTTCAGTTTCAGGTTTTTTTTTTGGGGGGGGGGCAAAAGTCCAAAAACAGGGACACATTTTAAACATTGCTTGTATAATTTTGGAAAGTTGCTAGAATAAAATGTTGTGTTACCACCATGCATTTCACTGGAAAGTCTTGATTCCAGGACCCTGTGCACAACAGTCAGAGCAACATACCACTATGCCAGATTAGCAGTTTCCTGAAAGATAGGAAGACTGAAACTTAAATGGCTATCATTTAATGAATTCATTTCTCACTTCTCACCATAACTCTCACAACCTCTTAGCACAAAAAACCTGGATGAAGCCAATAATGGGGGAATACAAATTCATTTCTCACTTCTCACCATAGCTCTCACAACCTCTTAGCACATAAAACCTGGATAAAGCCAATAATGGGGGAATACAAATTCAGTTCTCACTTCTCACCATAGCTCTCAACTCTTAGCACACAAAACCTGGACAAAGCCAATAATGGAGAAATACAGCCCCAAAATAGGGACAAATTTCAAATACTAATCTTATAAACTTAGAAAACTGCTAGAATAAAAGGTTTTGTATTACCATTTATTTTCTGAAGAATATGAAGTCTGAAATTCAAATGCCTGTCATTATTTAGGGTCTATATTACCATCTCAAATGGTAAAAATGCCTAACGCTCACAAGAGCGAAAATGTAGGAAAGCAAACTTGCTATTATGTGGGGCTGCGCCCTCCACACCCCCTGCTAAATATATATTCCAACTCTGAGGTTGCATTACAGTGAGGAAAGGGCAAATAGTCCAATCCTCACTGTACCGCGACCCCAAAAAAACAAGTTAGTTTTCCTATGTTTTCATTCATGTGAGCGTTCGACATTTTTACCATTCGAGATGGTAATATAGACCCATTATTTAATGAATTCAATCCTGCAGTGATTTGCCACAAAAATCCTGAAAACCACAGATTTTATAAGGAACAGATCAAAAATATGAGAAAAAATTTACAAGTGGTGGTGGCTAGGGACTTTAGGCTCTTTTTATCCTGTACCCAAGATACAGGGTTTGATCCTGAGTACCTCTAGCCACCAGTTGTATTAAAATGGGGGTACACACACACACACACACACACACACACACACACACACACACACACACACACACACACACACACACACACACACACCTTTACCCTTTCCGAATATAATTCATAGTAAAGGTTTCATTACTTCAAGTCCATTTCACTTGCATAGCCCGCCAGCCTTCCACTCATGAATATAAAATCCTCCTTTCAGAAATACTCAAGTCCACTTGCATTGATCAGCTAATCCTTTTAAATCCTTTCCATTTCCGCTCACAAAGCATTTGAACCAGCTGGGGAGTGCCGTTCCACTCACAAAAGCATTTGAACAGCAAGGCGAGCCCCAGCTGGAAATGCGAGCTCCTTGAGCTCAATTCCAACAGACCGGTAGCTCTGATGGAGCTGACATCATCATGCACATGATGACGTCAGCTCACAAAGTGCGAAAAATAAAAAAAGCAAAGAAAAACTTGGAAATGAAGGGGTGCCACTTGGGAATTGTGGCGCCCCATTATTTGGACCCCAAAACTAGGTAAAAAACGAGTAATTCGGTATGGTTGGGAGGTATGTATGGTGCTCCCATTCTTACCAATCTACAGTCCTACTTGAGAACAAAACTAGACTCTTGTTACAACAAAGTTGCTAAATTTGCTACAAATGCAAAAGTTTCTACCCACCACTGTTCCTCTCTGCATCAACTAAATTGGCTAGAATCCCCTCACTAACTCACTTTTCTACAATTAGCTGCAGCCGACAAGCTTATCTACCACCCTGACACCTGCCCTTCCCTCTCCTCCATACTGACTATGTACTGCCCTACTCGACACCTAAGATCCAAAAACAAAATGTTACTGTCTATAGAGAAACCTAAGCATTTCAGCTGGCCAAATGCTGTATTCCTTTACTGCTGCTAGGGCATGGAATAATCTCCCCCCTTTTCTCAGAACTATCAGCAATCCTATCTCCTTTAAAAAATCCCTCAAACTACATCTTTCCTCTCACTGGTTATGCTCCTGTACCCCTACTCACAACTCCACCTCCTGACTTCTCTCCCTGGCGATTTCACCCCGATACATTTCTAGTACTACCACTTCCTCCCCTCCCTCTGCCTATTCACTGCCTTTCTGTCTCTTTAGCCACACTTTTCTCTCCTTACCCTTCTATCCCATCCTTCCTTTGCTCTGTACTTATTCCTTCTGCTATGAACCTTGCAGACTTATTTAATATTGTGTTTCTTGAATATATGCCTTTTATTATTTCTATTTTTTTTTTACTTTATTTTCATTCAAGATAAATGTATTAATCATTATTCCTTGTTATATGTTATGCTTTTATAGATCTTTGTATGTAATTATTGTGGAGCTTTTCTCCCTGGGCCTCCACTCATTCTAGACCCAGTGGACTTCCCCGGTCAACAAACGCAATAAATAATTTTGCAACTATTTACCATGCCAATGGCCACATATTTGGCCATCGGCATGCCTACTACATTGAATACATGCTTTCTTTGGAGCTGTCCTGCCTTCATTTTGTAATTTGCAGAAATGTATTCGGTTAGTAGCCAAATACATTTCTGCAGGTTACACTATTCCTGAACAGATGCCTGCCTGCTTCCTGGATCACTAATTCACCTCATTTGCATGGTTTTCACCTGCAAATGGAGTAATTAGCATACAGGAGCTGTGTCCGTGCAGGAATAGTGTAGGAGCACTCATGCACATCCCGGGAGCTTGTTCCTGGATCGCTCATCGGCTGTATTGCGTGCAGCAGATCTTGCACTATTCCTGCACACCATGCAAAGCTTGCTGAATCCTGGGGAATATCTGTTCTGAAGAATCTTCTAATTCTAAGTCTCTTCTTCGACTACACCTCTTCCCAGTGATGTCCCCAGTCTCCATCATGGATCATCACAGGAGAAGCCCATGATCCCCTACCCCACTCACAGTGGCATCCTTCCCTGCCACTCCACCAGTAACCCAGGCTGCTAATCAAACCCAGGTCACCTGGATCATAGTCAGGGCTTCCTCCTCCTGTGCCACTGGAGCAGCTATTTAGATCATATGTTTTGCATAAACGTTACCTTGCCTTTGGCTCAGATATTTTGTCTGATGCATCATTCAGTGCATTAATCTATCTTAGATTAAATGTTTCCCTAAAGTGACTTCCACAGAATCATTCTATTGGCACATATAATCACCTTAATTAAAATTCATATACAGTAATTTGTCTACAACTACGTAGCAAAATGGAACCCAATGCTATCCCACAAGAGCACATTAGCTTAAAGATGACATCATCCTAGTGGCCAAGGAAGGTATAAAATAACTACTAAGTTTTATAGCAAACTTACGGCCACAATGGACTACCTTCCTGACACTAATTACTATCCTGCTGACTCAGCTCCTCCTCCTCTCTATCCTCTGGGGAGCTACTAAGAGTAAGACATGCCTACATTGAGAGAAAAGATATTTTCACTTGAACTCAGTTAATTATGAACATGATTTCAGTAGAGGCTACCAAATGGAAGAGAAGGTTTTGTAAACTAACTAATATGCCATATGAACAAGACCTAGGTTTGGCAATTGCCTTGATAACAACAGGCACTAGTTTGTATGACCTCTACTAACAAAGATGTTTCTGAATTTCAGAATTTCTGAATTTCTGAAATTGTAGCTATTGTAAAGACAGCTTACACTATGGCTATGGTAACTATTCTGCCTACCCTTATACGCAGCTTGCTTTTCAATTCAGTAATAGTATTAGATATGACACCAATTATTTTTTAATTGTAACTAAGAATATTTATGACTTCAAGTGCACTTACAGTATGTTCCACATTAACAGGTAAAATGAGATCATCACTGGCAGCAAATTCATGCAACATTTGTTGCTATTTAAGGACAATATGCTTATTCTTAAATATGAGATTTTATGGCCCAGGTATTTCAAGGGAGAATGGAATTGGAAACATTTACTTGGTTGATGTACTTTCTTTACTGGTTAGCTATAATTAATTATTGCTTTAAACCTATATACATACATACACATATATGGATCTACTGCTTTTGGTCGAATTACATTTGGTTGAAAATGATTTCAGGCAGCTCACTTCACTGAAAGCTCATTTGGTCGAATTCCATTTGGTTGAAAATGGAATATAGCCCCTGCCCCACTGCAGTGTGACCTGGAGAGAGAATAAAAAGTTAGAGGGGGTGGGGGGCACAGCCCCCCACATTGGGTGGTGTGGGGGCATTGCCCCCCACATTTGCAAGTAGTTTTTACTGACATTATGTTTCAATGACTTTTTAATGGCTACACATGTATATAATAGTGCATACACTGCAATTATTAGATT
Organism: Protopterus annectens; assembly: GCF_019279795.1. Classification (NCBI taxonomy): domain Eukaryota; kingdom Metazoa; phylum Chordata; order Ceratodontiformes; family Protopteridae; genus Protopterus; species Protopterus annectens. Next base: position 1,628,880,943 of record NC_056739.1, read on the forward strand.
ATATTCTCACTCCAGGGTCGCACTGCAGTGGGGCAGGGGCTATATTCCATTTTCAACCAAATGGAATTCAACCAAATGAGCTTTCAGTGAAATGTATTTTCTGTGAAGTGGGCTGCCTGGAATAATTTTCGACCAAATGTAATTCAACCAAAAGCATTAGACACACACACATATATATATATATATATATATATATATATATATATATATATATGTGTGTGTGTGTGTGTGTGTGAGTATATATATATATATATATATATATACACACATACACACGCACACACACACATATACACACACACACACATACACACACACATACACACACACACACACACACACACACACATATATATATATATATATATATATATATATATATATATATATATATTTATATATATATATAGGTTTACTATCAAAATCTCAAAATTTGAAACAAAAAACATTCGGAATATCGAACAGTAATGTCAAATCCCTGCATATTAATTAGGTGAAAATGTCAAACTTGATGAGCAAATTCAGCAGATTCAACATTTTTGCCGAATATCACACATGATGTAGGTAAGTGTAACTCCTAAGTTTCACATCACATTTTTTTAAAGGGGGCAAGCCCCCCTGCACCCCCCCCACACCCGCTACTAGCTATATATTCCAACTCTGAGATTGTACTACAGTGAGGAAAGGGATTAATAATCCCAATCTGCACTATATCATGATCTCTAGTCATTACATCGAGTTCACGTCAGCGAATTTATAGTGGCATTTGCTAATATGAACTATCAATCATTTAACATTCGGTGACCCTGGAATCGTTCCTTTGCCTTTTGACATTCCCATGTTCCCAGAACATCTGTTCGCTATATATATATATTTATATATATATATATATATATATATATATATAGATGTGTGTGTGTGTGTGTGTGTGTGTGTGTGTGTGTGTGTGTGTGTGTGTGTTTTTGCAGTTGACTAAATTCTACTGAAGGCTCTGCCCAGGTGCTGCAAGTTTTTTACAATGTTTTATTCCTTAGTAAAGTAAGCTTCTGCCACATGTTGGTCATTTTTTATTTTATTTTATTTATTTTAGTGCAGTAGTTCTATGAAAATTTCTAAAATTCTTTTTCATCTTAAAGTTCTTTCAGCTCAGCTTAGCCTAAACACCTGAGGATGTCTGATTTGTTGATACTCTTCATATGATAATGGGCCCTTCCTTTTTCATACTCTGCCCTCAAACCAGACAATTCATGTACATTTAAGTTTCTATTATCATTTCACTCCTTTATCTCTGTTTTTTGTAGGTTTTTGCCTTCAGACTTTGCAATCAGCCCTCTTCTTGTGTGCATTTTCTATTCAACATTTATGACAATAGTAAGCTTCTGTTTCTTTTTGTTAGACTTAAATATTAGTCTTTATTCTTCTGCTTTTTTTGGCAGGGCGGGAGTCTTTTCTGCAGAGTTCATCTGCACAGTTAGCCTTCTGTTTTGAGTTCCCTTTCCACTTCTTCCACTCATTTTTCTAACCGAAGGCTTTCAAAGCCAGTATATTCCGTTTCCCAAATGTGTTTTGGTGTTATCATTATGTTACAATGGCAGGGGCAGTTGGAAACTGTTTCCCAACACATATAAATAAATGGCTTCAAGTGACCCTCATTCATTTCACATTACTTTAGCCATAATAGTATTTTTTGTAGTGTTATACTGATTTTGGAGGGCCTTAGAAAACAGCATTTATGGAATTAAAATATGTAGTGGGATTAGTTAAACTGATTAAAAAAGATACAGGAAAAAGTGTCAGAAATACTCACTTTCAGATAGACAACGTTTATTGGTGTTTTGTCATTTCTAAATATTCTCAAGGTCACCATTTATAGTTTAACCAGGAAACGTACTTGTATATGTGATTGTTTTTGTGATTTAAGGGTCACTGGGTCAACCGCTTCCCTGAAAAAGGTATTTTTTTAGTTTCTTCCTGAAAAGTCAGTCATATGACAAGACAAAATGGTATTAGAAGAACAGTAACCAGGAAACAATAAGCACACCTACAGAAACTGCTGCCATTTCCAGTAATCAGTTTCTCTCTCCAAGTAGCATACCATTGTCAGGTTTACCTAATTCAAAATGCAGCAGAGCATCTTCTTAAAACAGCTTTCTTCCAGATTAGCTAAGCCTCCATTAAACTAAAAGCATACTTGGAAAATATCACATTACCCAAAACATGCACACAGATGTATATTCAAACAATGTAATTCCTGTTTGTTGCATCCGACAATCACCTTTTGTTTGCCAGATGCAAAAGCTCAAAGGTTTTTATACCATTATTATTTTCGTGAAGCATTACCAATGAGAAATTTTAGCCCTTACCAGAGATGCGTTGCTCAAAAAAAGAAACACAAAGTACACTATAAGGTGTTATGGCATGTTCCAGAAATTTACCAAAGCCCACATTACATGATGACAGTATAACTACTGAAAAAACAAATGGTACGAAAAACACCTTTGCACATGATTCTTTTAGTCCATACTTATCAACTACTCTAATATTCACACAGCACTATGGCTTTTGCTACCACACTTACCCTTGTTCGGCATAGGTTTATGATATTCATAATAAGATTAACGCTATCAAGGGATACATAAAATACTGAATAAACCTGTACAAAGGTTCCCTGCCAATTAAATATATGGGATCCACAACTTACAGTTTTTCTATTGTGTAAATAAGGGAAAATTTTCAGATACCTAAGTTGAGAGTTATATTTTAAACTTTCCACATTGTCATATAGAACATTTATTAGTTCATTTATCAACCCACTATATTGCTTGAAATAACTTACCAACACTTTTTCTGATGGGGCCACTCAATCCCCCACAACACATTTGTATAATGTTCCTTCAGAGCATTGCATGCAGTGATTTCATATTAATAATCCCCTCCCCAAATCTTGTTATGCCAAATCACACTTTGCTAGTTAACAGCTCTGAGAAAACAGTTTTTACATTCCTGTGAGATTTCTTGCCAAAAGTGGTACCACATCTGCTTCTATAACATACTCTCTCTCTCTCTCTTCTTGTTTGCCAGTCTTTCTGCCTCTCATTCTTTTTGTTAGTCTAGTAGATACATAGCAAAAAAGAATCTGCACATTTAGTTGCATATGACTCACATCTGTCTGTCTGTCTGTCTGTCTGTCTGAAAGTCCCTGTTTCTACACTTCTCCATTTTCTTCTTTACTTTATCAGTTGTGGTTTTCTTTATCTCCTCATGATTCCATTCACACAGCATGTCATACTGAAAAAAAAGTAAAAATATTATATAAGAAACCCACCATTTATAGAGATATTTCATCTCTGTACTTGAACATACTTGACAAATGCACTTGTTTAAATCAAGTTGGGTAGCATTCATAGGTTCATAGATTAGCACTAGGCTAGCTGTCCTTGTGGGCCATTTTAAGCCTAGCTAATTACCCCATGTGAGAATCAAGCCATGCACCTTGTGTCTGCAAGGTAAACACCTTAACTGTTATGCCATCCTCCCACCTTAGAAAATACAGCTGCCCAACATGGGGTTCGAACCCACGACCCTGAGATTAAGAGTTTCATGATCTACCGACTGAGCTAGCCGGGCTGTCGACCACCATTCTCATAATGCAAATAAGTTAACGCTATCTGCAAATGGGCAGAGGCCAGAGGCTAGCCGTGTTTCATGGAGACCACTTATACAAGTGTAGGATGGCCATGAATAAGCATAAGCAAATGAAGTCATAATGAGATGTACATGCAAAATAATGTAAAAATGCTATATGCTAATGAAGCATTCTCTTGCCTAATTGGGATTCATAATGAAATTTTCCTGCTTTTCCAAACTATCCATGGATATATTATACAAAGAGCAGTCTCTCCTCTGCTCTCTACTTTGCAATCCCCAAAGCTGAGCTTGCTGGCCAAGAAGGTGGAGATATAGACAGGGAATAACCCAGTATAATTTTGATAATCAGGAGACACTTGATAGGTTTAGAGTGGACAGAAATATTATAAGGGTCTTAGTGAGCATGTATAATCCTCATAGTGTTACTGGAGGAGTGCGTGGACTTCATATCCCTGTGAATAATCAGCTATGTCTAGCCCTCACTATACTTGCCACGGGGATCTTACAGAGACAGACTGGGTACATGTTGGATATCTCACAGGGCTCTTCCTCAAGGATATTGCAGAAATTCTTGAATGTACATTTGTCATGTGGGAATCAGTACATCTACTTCCTAGTGTCACCTCCAGACCAAGCTAGGATTATGAGCGCTTTAATGGGGTGGTATTTTTCCCTGTGGTATTCAGTGTGACAGATTGCACCTATGATGCAATTAAGGCCTATTTGGTCCACATGGTGAGCATTACTGCAATAGGAAAGGCTACCATTCCATCAATTGCCAGGTAGTGTGTGATACATGGAGGTGCATCACCAATGCCTCTGCCCAGCATGTACTTGTTGTTCTGTATTCTTGTTTTATGTCATATACCTGATGCTCTGAAGTGAAAGTACCACCCTGTGGACACACACACACACACACACACACACACACACACACACACACACACACACACACACACACACACACACACACACACGCTTGTTCATATTCCTCATCATATTTCTTGACTGTACAGATTTTCACAGAATATCCAGATTGTTGCCTCATATTTTTAGCCTGTTCCTCATTAAATTTGTAGTTTTCTGGCAAATCACTGAAGTCAGTAAATGATGGCATATGTTTGAGTTTCATAGTTCATATCCTTCAGAAAAATGCATGCTAACACAAATCTTGTTATTCTAGCAACTTTCAAAGTTTATAAGAGCAGTATTTAAAATCTGTCTCTATTTTGGGGCCTTTGTTACCCTAGTATTTTAGGCTTTATCCATATTTCTTGTTCTAAGAGATTGAGAGGTATGAGCTATATGCATTGCAAAAATCTTTGTACTTGTTAAACTTAGGGTTCATTAAATACTAATACAGTAGAATAGATCAAACCTTGTCCTCAGTAACAACACTGCGGAGAAGACTCTAAGACATTAGCCCGGGTGCTATGAAATTCAGCAGACCAGAAAGTAAACAGTACCTCTAGTCTCAAATTAATTGTAAGTAAGTCTGTTTTTTAAAACCAGTATGAGGTTATTCACAACTACTGGTAGTTCCACTTCAGAATTTCAAGTAATTGAAAACTCGAACTACATATGGTTGAGACCATATGATTGAGTTTTCAGAAACTCGAAATTCCAAAGTGAAAGAACAAAAAAAAAAGTAAAACACATTGTTTCGCACAACCCATGTGGGGGGCTGCACCCCCACTACTTAACTATACCAACTCCAAGATCGCACTGCAGTGGGAAAAAGGGAAATCCCCTGTTCCGAGCTGTATGCAGAAGCACAGAACGGGAGATTTCCCATTTCCTCGCTATACTTCGATAACAGAGATGGTATATTTAAGTAGGGAGGGTGCAGGGGGACTTGACCCCCTGCAAAAACCTTACTTTCAATTAACAAAGTGATTTTTTTAACACTTCAGAATCTCGAGTTACGAGATTCTGAAGTAGAACCCTGATAACATATACATATTATATTTTTGATATAGAATTACTGCAAGAATATGGTGATTTTTTTGAGTCACAATCTAGCAATGAATTATATCGTCAAAAGTTGAGCACAGAAGTATATACAACATCCCCAGGTGAAGTACATAGCAAGTTCCTGAAACACCCTGAGTAACCATTTACTTAAATACAATATATTCCAAGGTTGCATAACAATGTGATAAATCAGTTTTCTGCAATGGTTCTGCTTCAGGCCTGATACAAGTGCTTGTGTATTATTAGCTCACAACACATTTCCCTGCTGCTACTATCTCATGTTGGCAAGTGCCCTAACTCCCAGTAACCCAATCACAGAAAAGTGAATAAAGACTAACTATTCCTCCCAGAACCCTGACCCTAACTCTAAAATCTCTCACCCAGTCCATAAACCTAAAATCCCCCTCCTCTCCCTTACCCTAACCTTTTGAGCCCCACCATTCATTCCCTTAACCTAAAACCCTCATTTCCACCCTAATCTTTACCTTCTGATATTTTGCAATCACTCTCTAAACCTAAAATCTGCCTCCCATCCCTAACTCTTATCCCCTGATCACTCCCTAAACCTAAAATCCAACTTTCCTGCCTAACCCTAACTTCTACTATCTCCCTAAACTCCCCCACCCTGTTTCCTTTCCCCACTTATGTGTTCCATGGCAAACAGTTGATTGCATCCAACTATTGCAGAACCTGCATCTCTGAACTCACGTTTGAGTTTGAACACCTATTTGGCCAGCTGGGAGGTCAGAGATACAGCCATTCATGTCCTTGGCTGTGAGTGAGTGGAATTGTAGTAAGTGGGGCTCTGCTTCATGTGGAAGTTCATTGAGTATATATGATTTTTTTAATAATGTTATTATATTTATATGACAAGATCTGTTATGTTTCCTTGTTGCTACAATATCTTGCATCTTTCTCTTTAGCACCATTATGAAGGGAAAGTTTCCTTTACATTTTTTTTAATACCAAAGTTTCACCTGATAGTTAATGTAGAATTAAACACCAGTACCAGTGATTTTTCTTTTGTTTCCTTTAGCCATATAGGTCTTATGTTATCCACCTTGAATTTCAGAATTTCTTCCAGGACGAATTGCTCTACAAATTTATTGACAGATTCTCCAGTGCAGAATATTGTTTTTTTAAGTACCTCTTGCTGTTCTTGTGTGATTACTGACAAAAGTGTTTTTTTCAGTACCTCAGCCCTTTTACTGTCAGTCTTTGCCCAAACATCCTCTCTGATGACTCACGATAATCCTTTCTTAGAACACATTCGTTAGTATACCTAATATATACATGTAGAACTTACTGTCTCCCTATTGAAATGTCAGCAAACAAAATGCTGAGTGCAAAAAGCTGAAAAAAAGACCAAAAATCTAGAGAAGAGCAAATCTCAAAAATTGCTCTTCTTCTTAAAACTTTTTTTTGCAGGGGGGCAAGCTCCCCCCTCCTCCCCAACTTAGCAACAACTGAAACACGCAGAATGGACCAAATGATAACACCAAAAACGTCCGGCAGCCCAAAAACCTGTCTGCAAACTGCCAGCTCACAGAAAACAGCTGAAAACAGGAGCCAAATATGATAAAAAAGCCAAAGCTTTATTACTCCAACCAAAACTGTTGAGCGCTTTCACTCGCACAAATGCTGATGAAACTCGCATTTGTGCGAGTGAAAGCGCTCAACAGTTTTGGTTGGAGTAATAAAGCTTTGGCTTTTTTATCATATTTGGCTCCTCCCCAACTTATATATACCAACTCTGAGATTGTCATACCTCGTAGAAAAGGGAATATTCCAAGAAATGTCATCTTAGACTTAAGTCCATTCTTTCAGCCATTCACTCTCTGCATTTCAGGACTTGGTCTAGTGGATCCTGACATCAAGTGGTTACAGAACTTACTACCATTTAGATTTGGCTAATAGAATGATGTCACTTTTTGGGCATCCAGGAAATACTTTCTTTTAAGAGGACATATCTTAACACTTGTCAACCTCTTAATGCAAGAAATCTGGAAAGACAAAGGTCCAAAAATAGGGACAGATTTTATGTATTGTTAGAATAACAGGTTTTGAGTTAGCATGCATTTTCTGAAGGATATAATATTTGAAACTCAAATGTGTGCCATTATTTGGTGACTTCAGTTTACAGTGCTATGCCAGAAAACTACAAATTTTATGCCGAACAGACTAAATTTATGAGGCAAAATTCTAGAATTTTCTGAAGACCTGGACAGTAGTATAGGTATGCATTAAAGCCTAGTGACATCTCTAGGCTTTTCACTAGTTACATCCTACAAATGCCTGTAGGCATTTAATATTACCTGTTTATATTTACATTAATAATTCCAAAACCATGCTGTATTAAAGTTATTAAAATATTTCATCTTAAGGCTGCATGATGGGCAATACAACTATACTAATACCTGGTCTCTGTTTAGTACAGGTAAAGCAATATTAATTGTTGTTTACATAATATTTATTGATATTGTTGAAATTTCATATTTCTCTAAATATCTCATTGACTAAGTGGCACAAATGGAATTGCTTAGCCCCTTATGAAAGCTCTCACCAGGATGAACAAAACGCTGCTGACAACGTGTGTAAATTGAGTAATTGCTGAGATGCTGCAAATTTTTTACAAAATGTTACATGCCTAATAGTCACTGGGCTGGATTCATGAAGGCTTGCACAGAGTCTAAGAGTAGAGTAAGACACCAGCCAGCCAACATGTCTGCCGAGCGATCCAGGAACAGCTGGCAGGGGCGTGCAAGAGAGCTCCTAAAATGACTCTTGCACGGACAGTGTTAGTTTATGCAAATTACCTCATTTGCTGCTGAAAGCTATGCAAATGAGGTAAATTTGCGATCCAGGAAACACTAACCTGTCCGAGTAAGAGTAGTGTTATTTGCAGAAATGTACTCGGTTGGCAACTGAGTACCGTTCTGCAAATAGCAAAATGGAGGTATGACAGCTCCAAATAAAGGATGCATCCAGTTGAGGAAGCATGCCAATGGCCAAATATATGGCCATTGGCATTTATATCCGTTGCAAAATAATAAAAAAATATTTTTTCCCTCGATCTCCAATGTTTAAGCATAGCGCAGCACCACGCAAACGTGCAGCGCTCTAAAAACCAGAAAAACAAAAAATAAAAGCCACAAATAGGGATTTTATTCAAAATATTCATCTGCCATGCAGGTGAATGGCAGGCTGAAGACAGCATGGCTACTGAGTAGTGGTTGCTAAGGGGAGAAGGTCAGTCTGAGAGATGTAATCAAGCATTAGTAGGCAATCCTATGCAAATGAGTATAAGGATTGTGAATCCCAAATTTCCCTGGCATGTGAACCATGTCCCTAGAGGGTAAGAGTAGGATTAGGGGAGTAACAGAGTAGAAGATAGGTTACATCATGAGGGGGTATGTATCAAAAAGACTGTAAGCTTATTGGAGCAGAGTGGCATGTGTTTGCTGTGAGTTACTCAGGACTGGAAGAGGCGTGTCTACAGTTGTCTAAACTGAAACCCAGAAACCGAAGGTGTACGCCGTGGCTATCCCTAAAGTTTCTTGCAAAGCTGCTTACACTGTGTGCGTGCGTGTGCACACCTGTAAACCGGTCTAAGCCTGTGTGTGGGTGTGTGCGCCCATGTAAGCCTGTGTAAGGCTGTCTAGGCCTGTATGTATGAATGTGCACCTGCCTAAGCCTGTGTAAGCTTGTGTAAGCCCATGTGCGTGCATGTGCACGTGTGTGCACGTGTTTGCATGGCGCTGCCCCCTGTGGAAACAGAAATGGGAAAAGGAAGGAAAAGAAGTAGTAGGAAGTTAACCAAGGAGAACTAGCAGAGTTGCCAGGTGAAATCAATCAGAATCAGCCAATTACACAGGCAGTACACTAGCCCAGCCCAGCCCAGCACTTAAAACTCTGCAAACAACATTCCCCCATGTTTTTCTCAGAAACACTGCAGTCTACAAAGAGAAGTGAAAACTTAAAAAGCTTAACTGAGATAAAAAAATGTTAGGGGCTCATTGCTATTATAGGACGACATGTGCAAGATGCTGAGGGTGGTGCCATTGTGGAATGCTGCTGAGAAACCCACAGTGAGGAGACGGAGAAGAGTGTACAGACCCAGGGTAACCTACCAGGGGCTACATGAGCTGGAGCTAGTGGAGCGCTATAGAGTGGACAGAGAGCTCTTGCAGCAAATTGTTGAGCTGTGCAGGCCATGCCTCACACACAGAACCAACAGAGGGGAACCCATCCCAGTGGAAACCAAGGTATATGTTGGCCTAAGAATACTAGCAACAGGTACCTTCCAGAGACCAACTGGTGATATGATGGGGATTTCACAAGTATCAGCATCCAGGGTACTGCACCAGTTCCTGAATGCCATGTCAGCACATGTCAGTGATCATGTATATTTCCCCAATTCCCATGAGGTATTGGCCAGCAATATGCATCTCTTCCATCAAATAGCGGAATACCCTGAGGTAGTGAGTGCAATTCACTGCACGCACATACACATCAAAGCACCAGCCGGTGAGCAGGATAGGGCCTACATCAACCACAAGGGCTTCCACTCCATCAACTGCCAGGTCGTGTGTGATGCCCAGGGCATAATACTGAATGTGTGTGCTGGCTGCCCTGGAAGCTACCACGATTCCCATATCTGGCATCTGTCGCAGCTGTACCAGACATTTGCCAATGGGGACATCCCTGACGGTCACCTAGTGGAGGATGCTGGATACGCACTGGAGCTGTGGCTGATGACACCCATCAGAAATGCACACACACCTGAACAAGAACTCCATAATGAGGCACATGCACAAACACGAAATGTAATCGAGCGTGTGTTTGGGATGCTCAAGTCATGGTTCCGGTGCCTGGACACATCTGGTGGAGCCTTGCAGTTCTCCCCAACTAGATGTACCCAAATTGTCATGGTATGTGCCATGCTACACAATATGATCCTGTGAAAACAGCTGCAGCAAGAACAGCATGGGGCAGGGCCAAACAGCCCCCCACCATTGCCAAGGCCTGCATAGGCACAGCGTGACTTGGAGGAGGAACAACCTGAGCCTGCCCCAGTAGGCAGAAGGAGGTGTGCCCAGTATGCCTTGGCCTTGGCAAAGAGGCAACGCATAGCACATACACTGGCTCAGTAGGAACCCTGGAAATGATACCTCCCTCTGACTCGCACATAAAATAATAGGGATGCCTAACTTGACACTACCTGTTTCCAAACATTTATAGGGAGTGTAGTATGTGCATCCGACATAGGCAGCCCTGCAGCACCACCTGAGGCATGATTGCCATGTTTTAAGCAGTATAAAGCAGTGCTAAGCAGCTTTTACCAATATCTAGTATATGTAAACAAAATTGCTCATGCCAACTAGCGCAACGTCAGGCAACATTGAGCAATGTTGGGCAAGGTTGGGCAAAGTTGAGCAAAGTCAGTTAAACATGCTCATATCTGCTTTACTGTGCCCAGCATGAAAATAAAAAGCAACGACAGGGCTCGAACCCTGGATACTGTACACTATAGTCACAGTACTGAACCACTCAGCTATGATAGCATTTCAGTGGCACAGACACAGCAGGACAATTGTACACTAATGCAAACACAAAGAAATGCTGTATCATGCCCCTAAAGAGGCAAATGGGTAATCTCCCCCACACGCCTATGCAGACAGAGAACATCAGGCTAGGCGGTGTGATGTGGGTTGTGTAGGCTATGAAGTTGCAATGTAATATATGTGACACTGGATGCTAAGATCTGTAGTACAGTAGTATGCCTCAAGCCACTACGATAGGCAGCAGTACAGACTGAAATGGTGTCCTGTACATAGCAGTGCAGGCATAGCAAATGTGTATAAGTATCAGCAGAAACCCACATCCTATGTACACCCACAGTAACAATCAGGTGTGCCACCAGGTAGAAATGTACAAAGAATAGCTGTCCCCCCTGTATGTAGAAATGTTGATAAGTCTATGCAAAGTGTCACATGGAAGCCCCGCAGGCACAGTATGATCCCTGTTGATCTATGACACAAAGGTGAGCCCTGCTGTAAAAATACAACTTGATTTTCCATACACATATAGTAAAAATGTCTATACCGGGCGTGCTCACACACTCCAACAAATGTAGTGGATACCATTCTGCATCACACTGAAAGGTCATACTGGGCATGCTCACACACACAGGCTAAATATGGATGTGATAATAAGGGATCTATGGACAAATGTGGATAGTCATCCCTACTTCCAGAAATATTCACAAAGTGGTCATAAAATCATGCTATGTGTTTACATAAACTGCCAAGGTCTGTGCATGTAGGTCAAAGGAGGTTCCCACTACTCAGCAGTCATCAGACCTATCAGAGAGTACCACAACACACTTGCGATGAATCTGACTAGGCACGTTCAGCAGCTAAAAAGACCAATAAAGTACCTTAACAAGAGGATTACTGGCCTCAAATAGTTGCCCCATGCAACAAGACTGAATGTAACGCAATCTGTACTCTGTTGAATACTGTCTACTCAGGAGATCTCTGCCCAACAGACAGGTTCATGTCATGGTTACACTCAGATCTGCTCTGAGTCACAACTCAATGACACTAAATGTACAGAGCCAACTGATATTTCCAACATCCTGGCAGACAGGATCACTGTTAACTTTACCCCCCTCTCACCCATGAAAGAGCACATCTCTATAATGGAAGACTGCAAAGTTGCTGTCATCACGGCTGCACAGGTAAAAAAACACTCTACAAAGCCAGTATCACAGCAGCCATGCGACCAGATAACTTCCCAGGCTGTGTAGTATCTACTTCCCTGAAGTAAACATTAACATGGCAGGTCTGTGGCTGCTGAAGTTTCCAGAGGACTGCAAACTAGGAGCCATAATTGTAAACACTAAAGATGTGGACATCCTACAAAAGGGCCTCACTGAGACAGATGGCTGTTGTCAAAGCCATGGGCTCTAGCTCAATGCCAAAAGGTGCATTGTCATCCCCTTTGTTAAAAACTCTGTAGCCAAGAACTACAACATAGGTGGTAGTATGCTTCACACTGAAAGTGTGACAAGAGACCTTGAGTCACAGGTGGACAGTGGACACAACTGTGATAATCACATTCCCACAGTAGTCAGGAAACCCTCCTATGTGGCACACCTCATCACAAAATGTGTCTCATGCAGAATAGAAGAGGACAATGTTCCCCTTTACTCATCACTCATTAGAACTATAATAGAGTACAACGCCACTGTTGCTATGTTCCTCACAAGACAACTACAACAACTGGAAAGCCAGCAGCAATACCTCACAGAGAGCATTAGCGGCCTGAAATACATGCCATACACAGACCATCTCAAAATGCTCCATCCGTACTCCCTTGCATATCACCTACTCAGAGGTGTTCACTGCCTAACATACAAAGCTATGTCAAACATAGAGCTGTTGGATATTCCCCACGTAAAACACTCACAATCCCTCTGACCTTCAGACCCAAAACCACGAGTGAAATACAAAATTAAGGGCTGTACCCATTTACCTTATGGATACCCACACCTTCAGGTTAGTGGCACAGCATGAGGCCTTGGAGACCATGCAAGTGCAACTAACATTGGCCAAAGCTGTCCAACAGATTGTAGCCTTCTACAGATCACGTACCTTGTCTCAGGAACCTCACTCAGTATTCCGGAGAACAGTGGAAAATATAAAGGTCCTATCAAACAACATTATATGAGGAGATTACAACTACCCAAACAGTGAGCGGTGGAATTACTAGTGTGCAACGTCCTTTGCCCAATGTTTCCTAGAGTTTAAAAACCCTAACACCCTGGAACAGCTGGGCACCATGCCCACTAGAGGTGACAACATACTGGACATGATCATCACCAACATGGGGTACCAGTGTTCCACTACAGAGATAAACCCCTCACTGGTAATATCAGATCATGAAGTAATCACACTGGACATCCACATCCGGCCCCCCCACCCAGTCAATGAAACCACTGTGAAGACATTTTCAAAAGCAAACTGCACACTTCCCAAGACCAAAGTGGAATGCTCCAAAGCCCTCTTGCTATAGGATAATGGTATACAATCTGCAGAATAATTTGCAAGTGTATCCTATGAGCATCTACAGGGATGCATGGAATGAGACATCACAAATAAAACCAAGATGCACTCCTCCAAAAATAGGACAACAATCAGGTGGTTGTTGCCCATAAATGAGCTAGACAACAGAAGGAGGAAATGAACACATGATAGCGCCAACTTCACTAAAGGAAAGGCATCACTAATCATTATCAGGAAGAAACAATGATCGCACATAAAATAATACAAGGACAGTTTCTAAAGGCAAATAGCCAAGGAATGTAAGAATAACAACCACAAAGCCTTCGGTAGCTATACCAGACATGTAGGTGTCAACTTCCAAATATGCTGTCAGCTACTGAAAAAAGGAAAGAAATACACCAAACCAACTTTCATTGCCCACATCCAGGGGTACACGTCCAGTGTAATCTCCCCCCATCACCCCCAAAACGGCCTGTGTCCATCACAGAAGGATGCAGAGCCCCAGACGTCACGGACATGCAGGTAAAGACAGCCCTCACCAAAGCTCAGAACACAGCATCAATGTGACTGGATGGTGTCCCAGGCTGCATCTTACACCAGGCCCATGAGAAACTAGACCCTCACCTACATTCACTGTCCAGACACAAGTGTACCACAGGCTATGTACCCAAAGAATGGCATACACAAACAGTCATCCAGCTCCACAAAGGGGGTGCCACAACAAAACATAGACACCATTGCCCAATATGTCTACTCAGCCTGGTCTACAGAACTATTGAGCAAATTGTCATGGAACCCATAAACTGAGACACTGGAGACCTCCAGACACTGGACTCTACACAACTTCACCTTGTTAAAGTCAGATCCTGGCTCCTAAACCTAGTTGACTTATTTCAAACAGTTACCAAGGACATAGATGGAGGTGAAAGTAGTCCACACAGCCCACCTGGACCTCACAAAGGACTTTCTACACCATTCCCCACTCTGTCATCATGGACAAGCATACCAGCTTGAACATTAACAGCTATGTCACAGGATGGGTGGCCAAGTGGCTCACAGATCAAACACAATCAAACACACATGTTCAGAGTTGCGGGTGCCATGTCCAACTCTAAGCCAGTCACAAATGGCATCCCACAGGTCTTAGTCCTGGGACCCCCACTTGTTCAGTAGATACTGCTCAGAGGTACAGGTAAGCATGGGAGGTGCATGGCTGAACAGGTTTGCACATGAATGGTAACTGTGGTCCATAATTGACTGTACGGCTAACACAGACATCCTCCAGAAGTGTCTTACAGAGGCAGATACCTGGTGTCAAAACAATGCCCTCAAGCTGAATGCCAAAGAATGCATAGTCATCCCATTTGGGTACAACAAAGTGCACACAAATTACCACATAGGTGTTAATCCAGTATGTACGGAGAAAGCCATTATGGCCCTGGGGACACAGGTAGATAGTAAACTCCCCTTTGATGATCACATGGCCAAAGTGTTTAGACATTCCTTCAATGTACCCCACCTAATGTCACCCACTTTGTATAGTCTGATGATGTCACCATCCTACAAATATACCTGTGGAAAGGATAATTCACAGTAATGTGTATAGCGTGGCGTGTAAATGCGTACTTCTGTAGTATCATAAAGTAGTTAGGTAGTGGTTTGAATCTTGCACTTGACAAGATTGTGTGTGGTCTCCTTGGGAAGGAGCAAACATTTTGGAGAGTAGTAAAACACCTTAAAAGTGGAAAACTAATCTTTGTCAAGTCTGACGATTCACCATCCTACAAATATACCTGTGGAAAGGAGAACTCCCAGTAATGTGTATAGAGTGTCATGTTAATGTGTACCTTCTCAGGTATCATGAAATAGTTAGGTCGGGGGTTTGAATCCTACAGTTGACAACTGTGTGTGTGTGTGGTCTCCTTGGGAAAAAGCAACCTTTTAGGAGAGTAGTACAGCACCTTAAAAGTGGTAAACTAATCTTTGTCAAGTCTGATGATGTCACCATCCTACAAATATACCTGTGGAAAAGAGAACTCCCAGTAATGTGTATAGCACATTGTGTTAATGTGTACTTCTCTAGTATCATGAAGTAGTTAGGTAGGGGGTTTGAATCCTGTACTTGACAACTGTGTGGTTGTGTGTGGTCCTCTTGGGAAGGGGCAACATTTTAGGAGAGTAGTAAAACACCTTAAAAGTGGTAAACTAATCTTTGTCAAGTCTGATGATGTCACCATCCTACAAATATACCTGTGGGAAAAAACCTCCCAATAATGTGTATAGCACGTCGTGTTAATGCGTACTCTTCAGGTGTTATGAAATAATTAGATAGGGGTTTGAATCCTGCACTTGACAACTGTGTGTGGTCCCCTGTGGGAAGGAGCAACCTTTTAGGAGAGTAGTACAACACCTTAAAATTGGTAAACTAATCTTTGTCAAGTCTGATGATGTCACCATCCTACAAATATACCTGTGGAAAAGAGAACTCCCAGTAATGTGTATAGCACGTTGTGTTAATGTGTATTCCTCCGGTATCATGAAGTAGTTAGGTAGGGGTTTGAATCCTGCACTTAACAACTGTGTGGTCTCCTTGACAAGGAGCAGCCTTTTAGGAGAGTAGTAAAACACCTTAAAGGTGGTAAACCAATCTTTGTCAAGTCTGATGATGTCACCATCCTACAAATATACCTGTGGAAAAGAGAACGCCTAGTAATGTGTATAGTACATTGTATTATTGCATACTCTTCAAGTATTATGAAGTAGTTAGGTAGGGGTTTGACTCCTGCACTTGACAACTGTGTGTGTGTTCGTGTGTGGTCTCCTTGGGAAAGAGCAACCTTTTAGGAGAGTAGTACAACACCTTAAAAGTGGTAAACTAATCTTTGTCGAGTCTAATGATGTCACCATCCTACAAATATACCTGTGGAAAAGAGAACTCCCAGTGATGTGTATAGCGCGTTGTGTTAATGCGTATTCCTCAGGTATCATGAAGTAGTTAGGTAGAGGTTGGAATCCTGCACTTGACAACTGTGTGCTTGTGTGTGGTCTCCTTGGGAAAGAGCAGCATTTTAGGAGAGTAGTAAAACACCTTAAAGGTGGTAAACCAATCTTTGTTAAGTCTGATGATGTCACCATCCTACAAATATACCTGTGTAAAAGAGAACTCCCAGTAATGTGTATAGCACATTGTGTTATTGTGTACTCCTCAAGTATCATGAAGTAGTTAGGTGGGGGTTTGACTCCTGCACTTGACAACTGCGTGTGTGGTTTCCTTGGGAAAGAGCAACCTTTTTGGAGAGTAGTAAAAGTGGTATACTAATCATTGTCAAGTCTGATGATGTCACCATCCTACAAATATACCTGTGGAAAAGAGACTTCCCAGTAATGTGTATAGCACAACGTGTTGATACGTACTCCTCTAGTATCATGAACTAATTAGGTAGGGGTTTGAATCCTGCACGTGGTGTGTGTGACAGTGTTGGCCAATGTGTTGGGGGTTTTGCTTTTACTACCGTATGACATAGTAGGCATTGCACATGTGAGGTAGCTGTAAGGCAAATACATATATGTTCATGTTACCTCAATTATTGCATGTGTGGGAACCCTGCTTTATCCAAGTACACAGCTGTTATCTTTGCCAAACTGTGCTGCTGCTTCCCAGACCTTAGGTCACATCTGTATGCTTGTGACAAGGCCAGCCACTGCAGTGATGCCTGGCCTAGGTCATCCGTGTCACACACACACACACACACACACACACTCATTACGGTTTCTATTGAATTGTGTGAGTGAGGGTTTATGGCCGAGGTATATGTCAGACCTGTTCAAACGCAGCAGAGTCTGTCAATGATGACTATGCATTATAGGTGTACAACAACCTTTGTGGACATGCATGCAGACCCCTTATTGCTTATGTGATCCACCGAGGGATTTCAAAATACCTTAGGGAATGTGATTATCAAAGGAGAGATGACGTAACACTAGGTTGCATGTGCACATCGGTACCTGTTCATCATGTTGGTGGCTACTACCTATGTGATACTGTGGGGATACTATGTTCCGTAAAGGTGGATGACTATGCTTAATTTGGCCTATAGCTTTACAGCATAGGTTTGACAACAGGTATCTGTCTGCATGATACCCTTGTGGAGGATGTGTGTGTCACTTGGAGAATGCATTATAGGCCACAGTATGCATTAGCACACGTGGACAGACATATCCCTACTGTGATTGCTTGCACCTAAGAGAGCCATATGCCAAACAGGAGTGGTCTCAGTAATGGGTGCAGCTGAATACCACTGGTTACTGGCATAGTATAGTACCTGAAGGATCCAAATGTTGCTGTGTGTCCTACATCTGTGTGTCAGTTGTCAAGACATCATCTAACGATTGGTTATGGTCAGGCTGTTGAAGTCATGTATACTACCAGAATGCAAAACAAAGACAGATAGTAACAGTATCACCCACAGCACAGTGTCAAACCATGTCATACACACGTGTAGTCAGGTTCCAAAATGTGTGTAGTACAATGCATACTGGCCACCAATAGAAACTATGGAGTGTTACTGTGTAATACAGAGCATGTCACCCTGCCCATGTGTCCACTATGCACGTACATGCAGACAGTGCACCTCCACCATTTTCACAATTGTACACCTGCAAATATGTGCTACACACATCCCACACATACTGTCCACTGTCTAACACATGCTGCCATTACTGCACACATCAGCCAAGTGGCACGTGGGCTGACAATATACAATTGGAACTAACACTGGTGTAAACAACACTACAATGACAATCATAGCTTTAATGCATCATGCCTGCTCAGCTACACCATCAAGCATATCATTACACTCTACTGCTGACAACATGCTAACATTGCTATACTGCTATTAAGACACCCTGTGCATCAGCACCATGGTAGCCTGTTCCTGCATCGATGTTACAGATGACAGGAGGTGGCACAGGTTTCATCATATGCACAGGGTTATTTGTTGGTTTGCCAGAGGCCTACAGAGAGCCATCCAATCAACGTGTGTGTGTGTGGGGGGGCAAGAATACTGGTATGGGCCAATGTTGATGTAATGTGTGTGCATATGTGTTAGCCCTCGGTGTCTGGATTATATGTGTGTGTGTCTGCATGCACACAGTTCCACCATGTGGTTGCCACATATGGGTATTTGTGGGACAGCCACAGACTGTACCTGTGAGGCTTTACAGATCACCGTCTCTGGCCATGGATATGGTACCTGTGCCTGGCAGGGGTGCTACTGACACTATCAGGTACTAAGCCAGACTGGGTACTATCCCCAGAGGTAGATGGATGTACACTGGACCCAGGTCCCTGCTGGGACTGTCCAGAGCCACGTGCATGTGGTCTTCTAGGACGTTCTATGGACAGCCCACCCACAACATTGCTGGGGCTGGTACTGGCACTATGGGAGCGGCTGTGGCTTGAGGGATGTCTACGGTGACTGCCAGCTGCTGATGTTGCTGGAATATGTCCACGTCGATGACTCAGCTGTCCCACACTGTCCTGACACATGGACATGGCATTGCAGAGGACATCTAATGTCTCTCCCCAATGTCTATCGGTGACCTCAGTGTAATTACGGATGGCACCAGCTAGGTCATGGATACTGTCTATTATGACAGTGTTATGTGCCCTCTGTGCCCTTAGTCCCTGTCTGGTGTACCGTTCCATACGTGCCTGTGCCTTCATGACAGCCTGGAACATGCTTGAGGTTGTAAGACCTGTGGCACGTATGCCAGTGGCATGATGAGCAGCAGTGCTCTGACAAGAACCCCTGGACATCTGCCTATGTGATACCCTTCCAGACATCAGGGTATGGCTGCTGTGTCGGGATGCATGTGCCATGGATACCACACTGTCCTGGCCAATGCTGACTGTATGCTGTCCCTCTGCTAAGGGCATTGGTGATGGACGTATTGGCAGTATGACTGTGTGCATGGATGGGGTGGACACTTGTGTACTGTCTATTGGTGGCCCAACGACAGACCCTGGCAAACATGCCTGTGCCTCAACACACCTATCATCATTATCACTATTATGCTCAGTGACATCAGTTTCCCTGCTGCATTGAACCAACCCAAAATCAGCACCTGTGAGAGGAAGACAGAAAACACACTTTACGACCTGTACATGATGTTGGCACACATGCACACATGCACACATGCACACATGGACACATGAACACATGCACACATGCACACATGAACACATGCACACATGAACACATGAACACATGCAAACATCAACACAAATACACTCCTCACTAAAACAGACACACACACACACACACACACACACACACACACACACACACACACACACACACACACACACACCACCAGCAATCCTGAACATACTCAATAGCATGTGATGTTGGAGTACAGTATCACAAGTCAAACATTTATATCAAACGTGACAGCATGCAGGACGTGTGTTGCTCAACAGCATGCAGTGTGAGTGTAGACAGCCCTTGCTAATAACAGTATACATGGCTTTGATGCATGTGTGTTTTGTTCAGTGAATGGCCTCACCCTGGAACGCAATGTGTACATGGACACAACATTGCTGTGCAGGTATTAAAGGCCCTGCAATGTCCTGTGCACCATCAGTCACAGGTATGCATACCATGGCTGGATGTGTATCAGTGTGTCACATAGATATCCATTTCTGATTAGAGCATCTGTGTCTTTAGCAGATAATTGTGGACACAGGTTTAGCACATGCATGATATGTATACACCCAGGATGACTGGTGCATGTATACCTGATGGAATACCATTGCTCAACATAGCCATTGTACAGCGGTTATGGTGAGCGTAGGACATATTGTGGACATACCAGTGCCAGCCATGACATGGCATGCTACCACACAACTGCAGCATGAAACATCACACATACACAATGTGTGTCATCTGGCCTATACACTCTATAGCATTACAAGACATATGTGTGTCACTTTCTACAAATGGTGATTGCTATGCATATTGTGTATAGGTGCATATGTCTGCACACACACAACATTGAGGTTTATAGCAATTCATGATATGTGTAGTACTGTGGGCACTGTAACTGGATGGGGTGTAGTACCATGAGCCATCATCATGCAGCATCATGTGCTCACTCAAGGCTACTAATGTGTGCCAGACCGGCACATAGCATGCTGTACCTGAACTGCAGTACCATGGCTACATTCACCATTTCATGGCCAGTTGTTACATGGGTTTGTAAGGTGCCCAATAGGGGGCATTGCCTAACATGAATGTGTTATGTGTTGAAGAGT
Source organism: Protopterus annectens (assembly GCF_019279795.1). NCBI lineage: Eukaryota > Metazoa > Chordata > Ceratodontiformes > Protopteridae > Protopterus > Protopterus annectens. The sequence goes on from NC_056739.1 coordinate 1,628,901,949, forward strand.
GTTGCACAGCCACATGTGAGGCATCTACCCCTCAGGTATATTATGTGTGCTGTGACCTTACAGTGGGTGTCTGAATACGCCATGTGTAGCATGTTAACGTGTACTGCGTATGACAAAGTTGTGTATGTTGTGTGCATGTGTATCGACTCTGCCTATCCAATGTCCAGTACAGTGTTGCCACAATTGTGTGGGATGCTCTGTGTATTGTATGTGTTTTAGGCAGCTACCCACGTTACTAGGATGTGCATAGTCTCACAGCAAACATGCACAGCATGCATTATGCATAGGTGTGTTACGTGTACATGGCCTACACCTCACCTATGACATGCACATTTAATTAGCAATATTAAAGGTAGAACACACTCACCAGCATGGGTCTGCTGCCTTGCTGTCACACCAGGGGGACCTACAAGGATATGAGACACTTTGTCAGTGGCAATAACTGTGGCATTGCTACTGTGTGTTTGCAATCTTACAGTAGTACAACGGTTGACAGTCACAGGCCTACAGATTATATTCCTAATTATTAGTGTTGCACAACACTAGGCACCACATCGTCTAACTACACAGTACACATCTCACATAGGCATGCTCTACCAATAGAGGTAACAGTATTCTACAGCTATGCCATGTTACCTGCACGCTCTATGTCAACTTGCTAGGTGGCTCTGGCCTCCATGATGATACATGTTACTTGTTGTGTTGTTGTTGGCCAGGAGCCACCTGGCTCAGGAGCAGCTCCTCCCCTCTGGTGAGAGGGGGGTGGATGGCTACCCCCCACCTGTGGCAAGCTGTTGTCTGCGGATATCAGAAGCATGCTGCCGGACATGTCTAATTAAATCACTGCAGTGATGGCGTACCTGCTCATATGTCCAGTTATGCATGCCTATGTCATTTACCCTATGGACAAGATCTTGCCACAGCACAGTCTGCTCATGCTGGTCCTGGCTGGTTCTGGAGAACAGCAGGGCATAGTGCTGCACCAGGCTCGCTGTGATCTGTTCTTCCTCAGCCGTGCTATATGCGGGATTACAATGGTGGAACATTACCCTGGAAGACAATGAAACAATATGTGTGAGCAAGTCATGTGGCACACGTAACATTCTAAAGTACAGATATCAATTAACTGCCATATATAGCAACCTATTGGCTGTCAGAAGATATACACTTTCAATACCACATATCAGTTCTCAACCCACAGATGCCTGACAGTGCCTGGTACACTCTATGTATCAAACCATGTTTTGCACAGCAACAAAGTTAAAACAGTATGTAAGACTATACAACAATACATGGCACACTGTATGCAACACAATGCACCACCTAGCCACAGGAGGTATATATCATGCTAATGCATCATGAAATATGTAATCCATTGCAATGATTGTAAAGTCCACTGACAGTATTACCAGTATACCACACTAGTCGTTGATGGCAGACCCCTGCCTAACATATGTGCACATTTGTTAATATAGGTGGCATACTGCTATACTAGACTATACATGTTGCTAGATACGCAGTTATATCCTGTAACACACATATGACCGAGGCCATGGTACAGGCATACCCACACACACATCAGACATACATACAGACACAAAGGTATGGCAACCCAGGTGACCTTTATCTGTGTGTCTTACAGTACTGTGTGTCAGTAGTTACAAGACCTTATGCCTGCAGTATGTAATCTGTGAGGACTACAGGGAACACACATAACAGTGGTTCCAATAAATGTGGACGTACACCATACTGTGCTGTTTAGGCATACAGCTTCAGGTAGTACTACAGTTCATACAGGAGTTGGATTCACCAGCAGTAACACTCAATAAGCATACATGTACTGCTTTAGCCTACAATGGGACACCCCAGTCAACAACAATGGACTATGTCAGACCATATGACATACTGCTTTTTCTGCCTAGCAATTGCATACACATCTTTTGCTGGGATCACAGCTAGGACACATAATACCATGACAGAAACAGTTTTCCACTAAGCTATCACACATATACCAAACTCTGACACATTCACCAACACATTCACCATCACACTCAGTCAACCTCACATAGCAATTATTGCAACAAGTACATGTGGGTGTGTATCACTTCATAGGTAGGTAAGAGGCTATTGTCCCTAGGGCCTATAGAACTCTAGCCATACGCTACCCTGGCCTTTGGCACACAGGTAATTACATTTCACGTGGCCCTATCAAGCAGAGACACAGAGGTGATTGCCTGGGTGTATTCACTATCTCCCATACAATCTTCAGGATTATTTATGATGACTGCTAATTAGGAGCTTTGTTTGCTATGGATAGTTGGTTTGTTCCAGAGTATGGGATTTCTCTGAGATAGGAATCTATCCCTTCAGCATGTGCTGTTTATTGTGATCAAAGGGTTTGGGTCCCTAGAGCATGTAGCTCGTATAGATTGTGATCTGTTTACATGGAGCATGTCCAACAGATCTGGGTTTGACATAGTTTAGTATGTTAGGCAGAGGTCACCTCTGGGTAGGCAGTATGTGACACAGTCTAGTTGTGGGTTTGTGGGACGGTCTGCATAGGGCATCTGTTTGAGGCTGGTATTACTCTTTATGAGGTATGTCTGTGTCCTTTCCAGTTGCTGTAGATGTCTTGTGAGGTACATACCACATGGGGCATTGTACACTATACTGGGTTTTATGTGTGTGGAGTAGAGGGGAACACTGACCTATATTTCCCCTGGATGACACACCTTTTGTGATGATGTGTGCCACATAGACGGATTACATGACTAGTGTGGCACTGTGACTATCGATGGGGAGACTACTGTCCAACTGTGTCCCATGGTCTCTTATCACACCTTTGGTGTTAAGTAGACTACCACCTATGTGGTAGTTCATGGGTACTGAGTCTTTGCAAGGAGAGATGCCAATGCAGTGTTGAGTCCATGGCTTTGTCACCAGGCAGTAATTGTGACCCTGTCTCTCTCTCTCTCTCTCTCTCTATATATATATATATATATATATATATATATATATATATATAAAAACATCCATTGGTGTACATATAGATATACATATAGGCACATATACAGTCCACCTTTCATGGTGGGAATATCATGCATGGGAAGGTTGTGAGGTATACAGTTATGTCATAATATTGCACAGTGTTGTGCGGAATGCATTGAAGGTGTTCTCAGCCCATGTAGCTTTAGCAGATCTCACTGGGTGCAACACTGCAAACCTGATGAATCATACCCACAGCGTTTAACCACCACATGTCATATACCAGCACTGTATGCTGTCTGGTCTGCCACACACTATAACCTACATAGAAATATGCACATAACAACTTTCAACAACATATATATATATATATCCACCTTTCACAAACAGTTGCAGTATGTCCCTTGCTCAATGCACATGTACAGATGCTAATATATCTGACACGGACAGATCTTTCCGTATGTGTGTGCCATACACACACAAGGACCACACTGTTGTAAGTCCATGTACCTCACGGCTGACCTGTTGGGCCTTGCTGCAACATGAACAGGTGTCACATGTGAGCACACAGTAATATTAGAGGGTGTATATATAGCTGCCAATGCTGAATTAGCATACTAGCCTGGTACATCTGTTGCCAGTGCTAAGCTACACGTTAATATGACTATCATGCATTTGTTACTCTGTCACATACATGTTTACATAACCGTATGGGCTACTACCCCAAACAGACATTGTACACACTACTGTACAGAACACAGATAACATGGATCAGATGTTTGACATTTAATGCTGAACTACATATGTCACAGTCACATCCCACTGCACACAGCTACACACTCATTTCTCCATGCCAGTAGTTATGCAGGGCATCTGTGCATCAATACGTACTGCTGCCACATATGGATGATTTAAACTATGTAGAGTACTCTTCATAAACATCTATTACATTCCAGTAAATACATAGCTGTTACATACCTTTCCTTTGTATGTGTTCATATTTGTTGTCGTATATCCTGAATTAAGTTTTCAAGGTATATTTGTTTTTCAATATGTTTTCTTTTCAATATATCATTTACTTTTCAAGATATTTTTTTTCAGTAAAGTTTTTATTTCAGTATATATTTTCTTTCAATATATTTTTTATTTCAATATATTTTTTCAATATATTTTTTTTTCAATATTTTTTTTCAATATTTTTTTCAATATAATTTTTGTTTTTCAGTATATTATTTTGTTTTCAATATATTGTTTTTGTTATCTTTTTTTCATTATATTACTTTTTCATTCAATATATTTTCTTTGGATCATTTTTCTTTATTTCTGCTGCAGCTGTTGTCTGCCTCTGTGTGCGTCTCACTCTCTCTCTCCCTCAGTACCTGCAATGGAATGATTGCATGGGTGGACAGCAAGTACAGACTGCTTTTATAGGTATCTGCACATGTGCATGTGATGGCCTCTGTACCAATTGGTGGCCACCATTTGGCAATTGCATGCAGCCTGCTGTGTGGTACTTGCAGTACTCACTGTCATAGCAACCCAGTGCTATAAATTGCTAAGTTAGGTAGGCGTAGCCCTTTCAGATTTCCAAAGTGGGGACCATGCTTGTTTGCTGTGGACACCGTTGTGTAAGGCAGAAGGTTGGTATACTTCTTCTAACTCTTGCTAGGGGTGTAGCCAGTTATTTGTATGTTGTACTCAGACCTGAATGTTGCCACTTCCAGTACACAGTTGACAGTGTAGAATTGTACTCACCCCTAGAAATACTAACACAAGATACATGGGATTATGGAGTTTCTTTTCAATTTATACAATTAGCTGCCATACATATGTAGTTATTGAGACGTTTTCATTTGGCACATGAACTGTTTGTGAACTGCTATACTGTGGATATTAATGTACTCACTTCTGCACAGTCTGTGCTTTTTATTTTGTTGACATTATCACAGGATGCTCATGAAAACTGGACAATTCCAGTACTGAGTATGCCTACCTACATCCTTGCTGTACCTTGAACACACTGGTATTTTGTACATTTGGGTGGGGATTGTCCTGCTATGATACTGTGTGGGGGTTGTAAAGTGCTGCTGTAACATTATTTACTGCTAGAATGTCTGGTCTGTTATCACAGTCATGTAATGCAATTCCACAACAACTGCTGGTAAAGTTCCACAGAACAGGTTTTGTGTTATGGCATTCCTATCTTTCCTTTACATTCACACATTCTGATGCATGATATATATATTTCAGCAACAACCTGCTGTATATTTGCTGTGGCCTAGTGGTACTTCATGCAGTCTAGTGTGTCCAAGGTCCGGGGTTTGAGACTGACAGTGGTGTTTTATTTTGCTGCTGAGCAGAACAAGGCCCCTCATATGCAGGGTGACTAAGGCACTTTTAAGCAGATGTAAGCAGGTTTGCACAGGTTTGCGTGACACTTAGCAATACTTAGCTAAGCGCACACATGAGCACACTCGCGCAAACCCACTTACTACTGCTTAAAAGTGCTTATTCCCACTAACCCCCACGCTCATTTCTTTGAAAGAAAAGAAAATGGGGAGATAGGAAAGTGGTGAAAAAGGGGGACAAAGAGGAAAAGACAGTAGGGAAAACAGCTCAGGATGTGCAGGATGGGTGTAGGGAAGGTCCATAGCTGCCCATTTCTTTAACAGCAACAGCTGTGCATATACTAGTAATTTGGAATTTTGAAACCTTCCCCCCCTGAAAGAGGGGTGAGGACAACGAAGTATGTTGTACTGCCAATTAAATTTCAGTTTCTGTGTCCAGCGGACATTTGTACAAAATGGGCAGCTATGTATGGGGCGTAATTTTTTGTGGGAGCAGATTGCCCATTTTTTTTTTCAGGTGAGAGTAGAATGTGAGGTAGGGAAAGTAGGTATGTTTTGGGAGGTAGGTTGGGGAGGTAAACAGACAAGACAAACAAGACGCATACAGGGGCGGAATATTACACATGGGGTTGGTGAACGCCATTGACGGGGAAGGATGTTTGGAAATCGCAAGCTCATGAGCCCACAGATGGCAACAGTGGAACTGAGATCCCCACCCATGGGCAGTCACCACAGCACCTTCACAGCCCGGAGGGTGGCTGTGCTGAGGGCTGCGTAGGAGGGGCATGCTCACCTGTGAGTCACGCCACTCTTGCCTCAAGCTGGCGTAGGGGATCAGCGACTGAACGCTGGATCTCCCTACGCACCACAGCCCGGACCGTTCAGAGGGTGAGAGGTGGCCCTCCTCCAGCCACACTTGCAGGGGGGAGTCGAGCACCATCCTCTGCAGTGCTTCCACCTGAAGGTGGCACAGGGCCAACGGAGGAGGAGGTCCCGAGCTGGGCACCGGACCTGCTGGTGCCAGGTGCCATCACCAGCTGAGGTGGGACAGGTGGGTCCGCTGGGACCGGCCTTCCCATGCATTCTGTGTTTAGGTGAATTTAATAACAATATGGGTTGGTAACAGCCAACAGCATTCCAAATTAGTTGTAAGAGTATGAGGTAATATTCCCATTAACCCAACACACCAGAGTTCCAACAGTTGAACAGCAAGCATAACACATGCATATATAGAATGACAGTGGACATTCCAACAGCATGCAGGAATGATTGGTGGCAACAGGCCACCAACATTGTGGTGTTTGAACAGGTCACATGCATCAAAGTAAATGCAGATATTTATAAACCAATAGGACATATGTCCCAACAAATGTTTTGAGATTACACATACCCATTGAGGTGTGGAATTGCATTGTTTATACACATACAGTAGGGTGTAAAAAGATACCTCCATTAACAACTTATATGAACTTATAGTTTACACTACATTCCTATTGACTGCAGGTATATATCCCCTACATGTATTATTACACTAGGCACTGTCCATTACATTGTGAGATGTGTTTTGCTAGTTCCTTATATACCTGACCTGTATCTAATATACAAACTGTCCAGGATGCAGATGTTACTGCTACGTATTTATATATTTTATTTATATTCATATGTCTACATATCTGGATGTGTTCAGGTGACATTATCAGTTATATTTTAACAGCCCCCTACATTTCTAGCAGCACACTGACATTTTTGGTGCAATAACAAGCTACTCATGTGCCAGATTTACCTATACATGCCAGCCTTGAAACTACAGTTGAGGACTGTATATATGCTTAAGGGATACTGGAACTCCCTTTGTCCTCTTTCTATGGGCCTACCCAAGTGTGGGTTGACAGCGCTTAATACAATACTACTAATTCTATACTGCAGGAGTACATCAACATTTCGAAGAAAGTGACACGGACACACTACAGGAGTTATACATTTATTAATTACATTACACACTTTTCTAGTGGCTCTCTCATTTATTTGTTATTACAGTGCATGCAGACATCTTATTCAAGATGTATTATGCCTTCATTTATGGTTTACAACACTCTTTTTCAGGCTCTCTCACTTATTTTATATAACAATACATGCAGAGAAATAATTCAGGACTTATTATACCTTTATTAATGGGCTACAACACTTTTCAGGCTCTCTCACTTATTTTACATAACAGTACATGCAGAGAGGTTATTCATGCCTTATTATACCTTTATTATTGGGCTACGACATTTTTTGTCAGGCTCTCTCACTTATTTTATATAACAGTACATGCAGAATAATTACTAACCTGCCTGGTGGTGCAGCTTTAGCAGCCTATCTGCATAGGCCTGCTGATTCACAGCACAGACACCTGCAGCTGTGAAGTAAATGAAGTGATATTGAGACATATACCTATCCATACTATCGACTACACTAGCAATTTTTACATACTTCAGTCCATGGCTACCTACACAGTAGTGGGGCATTTAGCATCCCACAGGCCTCCTGTATCCATTGGTTCAGTTGGTCTGGCTTGCATCTCTTCAGGTCTAAAGTGACAACACAACACGATCACTGCCTCAAAAACACCAGCCACAAAACCAAGCCTTGGAAGAAATTCCTTTATTCCACCGACTAAGCGCTTTCACCAAAATTGGCTTCCTCAGAGTCAGTGTTTTACAAAAAACATACACTTTTTATACTCTTTGAACATGATGACATCATCCCATAAACCAATAAAACAATTACTACTCCCATTAGTCAATTAATTAATCAATATTGCACAATCCCAAAAAATACAATTAAAATAAAAATAAAATTAAAAAATATGTTTCTCAAACTCATTTCATAACTAATTCACTTGTCTATTAGAAATAAAGTGTACATATATGTGTGTAAAATACAAGCAACAATACCTTGTAAAAATAATTTTTCTCAAAGTAATTATATAGTACTGGCCTTGAATTTCAAAACAGGTTTTATTGAAATGTAGTCATTAATACCAGGGTATCTAGTGGCATTTAACCTAAACTGCCACAAAGTTTCTAATAACGCTACCCTGTTTCCTATATCACCTCCCTGCTCTAACATTACCCTATCTATTACAAAAAACACAAATTTTTTGAATTCCTTACAATTACTGCTATGAATATAAAGTGCATTGTGAGAATCTTTGTTTTTAATAGCTCTTAGATGTTCCACCATCCTGTCACGTAGCCTACGGGTGGTCATGCCTATGTAAAATGCTTCACAGGTTACACACAAGGCCACGTATACTATGTTCTTTGTGTTACAATTACATCTCTTCAGGTCTGCATGGTGATGTCTAACCTGCTCACCAGTCCGAGGGACACCTGTGGCACTGGTGAGTTCATGTGCTAGATGGTTCCAGGCTTCCACTTTGTATTCTGTGCCCTGGAACTGGCCCTGCAGGAGTCTAGAATCATGATGATGGACGAGGAGCCAAACCATCACTTTTGACTCCTCAATGCCCCACCGTTGCGCTCAGAAGTGAGAGCCCTCTCCGACACCAGCCATTGCTGCCTGCAGATGGGAGCTACAACCAGTTATGGTGAGTATTCCCGCCTATGGAGCTTAAATATGCCTCATTTCCCACACTTATTTGTGATTGGCCAGATTTGAAAATTCTCAGCTGAGTGCACACCTGCTTAGCACTGGGTAAACTTTGATTAATATGTATATGTGTGTTGACAGTCCATGAACATCAAATGCTGTCATGGCTTATTGGATCAGTACTTTGATTATGGTGCACACTATCCCGGGTTTGAAACCTGTCATTGCTTTTTTATTTTACTACTGGCCTGACCGGTAGGGGGTGTGTCTGTGTTTAGCCAACTTTGCTCAACTTTGCCCAACGTTGCTCTACGTTTACCGACGTTGCCTGACATTGTGCTAGTTAGCACGGTGCACAGCTTCACGCAAACATGTTTGGTTTTCGCTAGTTGGCGCGATGCGCAGCTCCACGCAAAGCTATTGTGCTAGTTAAACCAGTGCTTAGCTATGGGCAATTATTCTTAAATGTGCTTAATACTGGTAAACATTGTTTAGCAGTGCTTCACATTGCTTAAGATAGGTTACTTATGCATTCATTAGTATGCATGACCGTTTCACCTTCTTATATATATATATATATATATATATATATATATAAAATATCATTCACTACTACATAGGCCATTTTGATGCATTTTAATAAAATTTAAAAGGTAAATGTCAGGAATTATTTTTATGCACAGATTTCCTACAGAAAATGGAAGGGGAGTGGTAGGACTCGAACCGGGAATGCCTCCTTTTTGTTTGAAGGCTCTACCACTACACTATTGCTATTTGGCTTAATTTGCATATAAGTGGTTTATTATCCTCTTCGATGTCTAAACTGCTAACTGTAGCTAAGCAATGGGCACACCCGCGCACACACGTGCAAATACGGGCAGCTATATCGTGAATAATAAAAAAAAATTGTTTTACATTTTATTTCATTTGTACATGGCTTTTGAATGTGGGGGAGTGTAGTGTTGGAGGTATACACATTTGAGTGGACTCGCTCATATCTGCTGACATTTGCAGATTTAGGCACTTGCAGGGGAGTGGATATTTGGACTGCTCGGCAGTCTCACACACCCCCTGCACTCCTACATGCTCCGTGTTAGCCTGGGAGTTGAGTCAGTGTGCCCTCATGCATATGCATGATGCGCTGACGTCATACTCTTAGACAGCAGTCTCCAAATATGACTTTGTTCGTCTTACACGGAGGATTACTGAATCCCCCCACTGTGTTTACTGTGACTTATAAAATCTAATTCAAGACCTAGAAACTAAATAATTCTATCACTATGAATGTAGTTTGTGCTGAAGAATTTACCATTCGTCCTTCTTTAGTAACCCCTATGGTTCCAGAAATATGAGCATTTGTTTGAAATGTGAGGGCATCATACCTCTCAACTGTTCAGATTTTTGCAGCATGTCCAGATTTTGCCTCATATTTTTGGTTTGTTCCTCATAAAATTTGTGTTTTTTTCTGGCAAATCACTGAAGACTGAAGTGACTAAATAATGACATACATTTGCATTTCAGTCTTCATATCCTTCAGAAAATACATGCTAACACAGACCCTGCCATTCTAGCAACTTTCTAAGTTTATAAGGACAATAGTTAAAATCTGTCCCAATTTTTGGGCCTTTGTTTCCCCTTTATTTTAGGCTTTGTCCAGATTTCTTGCTTTAAGAGGCTGAGAGATATGGAGGACATAATATACAGAGTAAACTTTCAGAGCTCCTTTGGAATTAATCAATGAGCTAAAGTGCATTGGTCACTTTCTGTAGCATTTTGTTTTACAATTAATTTCATTTCCAGTTATTCTCCTCAAGTTAAATATGCAACTGGTTAATCAAAAAATGAAAACTGTATTGTGTTTTTTTTTTTCAATGTTTATTCAGCCTTCTCAAGAATGACACCAGAAAAATGACGTCATGGAAGATATTAGGCATGACTGGCATACATTTATAAAGCAGTCTACATAAACATAAACAACTTCTTTAGAAGAACAGTTTCTTACTTATATTGTGGTTTCACTAGTACTTCATCACATATTTTAATTGTCAGTGTATTCCACCTTCAATATCTATTTATTTATGTTTTTTAACAAGGTTATTTCCACTAGGCCACTGTTCTCTTTTCAGGAGATTCCCATGGTGGTATTTATACTGACTAGGGTTAATATGGGCTGGGTACTAGGGGAACTGCCCCTATTCTCTTTTTGTAATGCTGCGGGATATTTTACAGCCACCTGAGCTACCACAAACTCAGGCAGATGGGACCTCTACTTAATGGCTCATTTGAAGGACAACGCACTCAGAACTGCAGCCCCTACTCCCCTTATGCTGCACTGCAGTTTCAGTATTGGAAAATGAATCCAACTACCTGGGGTGGGAATCAAACCCACAGTCTTGTGTCTGTCTAGCACCCAAGGCAAATGTACTGTCTGTTGAGCTACTCAGTGGCAGCTCGTACCACCAGACTGCAGGGACTGCAGCACCCCCCCCCCAACTGTGGAAAGAAAAATAAATTAAAAAAATGAAATATTTATTTTTATTTTTGTAGTCTACTCCTGGCTGGCTGCTACTGAACTGTCCGACTGACAGACTAGCTGTGCTATTAGTCCCGGAACTCAAACTGCGCATGATCGTCGAGTTCCGGGTTTAAAAAAAATAGTTTTTGTAAATCCAGACTGCTGTAAAAGCAGTCCAGATTGAAGAGAAAAGGCATCAGTGTGATGCCCAGAAGTCTATGCAGTTTGTAACCTCAGTAAAGTAGGAGATGGGACTGCCACGTCCGCAATCATGTATGTGACGTAGATGGCTGGATGGGCACTGATTGGTTCTCGCTCTCTTCTCTTCCCGTACTTTGCGTGCTGGGAAAAGAGAGTGAGAAACAGTCAGTAATTTGGTTTAGTCTTTAGACAGTTATGGAGTTAACTTGAAGTTTATAGCTTTGATCAGGGAGGATCAGCATTGACTGAGGAGCTGTTGCTGAGAGCTAGCTGAGAGACTGTCGGGTACTCTGTAATACTAGCTACTTCACAAATTTCATTTCAATGACAATGTGCACTGCTGCTTAGTTTGCTACTTTGCTTAAGTTAAAAGAAAAACAACTGTATCAGTAAAAGGCAAAGCTAGGGCTAGCATAAGCATTTGATTTTGTTATATATATATTACATTTAAGTTACACTGCCTGCTGCACTGCATCAGCCTGCATGCAAAAAAAATGATGGCAAAACCATTCTATTTTTTTTCTTAGATTTGTAGTTGAAAAATTAATCAGGGAGGGAAAAAAACAGAAATTGTGATTGAGGACCATTGTCGTACCAAATTAATTACATGATTAAGAGGACCATTGTCGTACCAACTTAATTACATTTTGTTCTCTGTGACTTTGTGTTTTTCACAACAATTTTTTTCAGTTTAGGTTTTTTTCTGATGTCTTGTTAGCTGCATTTCTTTGTTCTGCAAAATTTCCTTTAAGAAATGTTTTAAAATAATGCCTAGTAACTATTTACCATGAAATTGTATTCGGAACATTCTGGTGAAATAAGTGTGACTTTTACAGCAAAATGAGCAAAGTACTATTCTAGATAAGATATTCTTTTACACTGTAGCAGCATGCAATATTTATTCCTGGTGCTTATCCCTTTAGGTACATTTGAGAACTGAAAGCCTACATTAAAGTTAGTCATCCTGCAAATGTTGCATATCTTATTGTAGGTTACCAGTTGTAGAAATAACATAATGCCTGACAGGATGGGTATCACTGGTCATGTAGGTAAGTAATAATGCATGATGGGAAGCCTGTTGGGACTTGAGAGACATTATAGGGAAAAAAGACCACTTAATATTGTGAGAACGTCCACACTTCTGAAGTTCCATTATTTCCGTATAAAACCAACCCTGGTGGACACCACTGTATTGTATTTCTATATTTTTATTTGTTTTAAGGAAAAATTATCCCTAGAGTAGTTGATTGAGAAATTTCAGACACTGGGTATTTTTATTTTTATACAGAAGTCATCACAGCCATGTGAAATATTAATTGCTATATTGATATAACTTCATAACATATCATTTGACTGTGCTATTTTTTATTTATTTGTTAACCAGGTAAACCACTAGGCTTGTTTTTCTTTGGTAACTCTTGAGCACTGTCTTATCAATTGACTTGCTTTGACTTGTGCTGCAGGCAGAAGGGAACTAAGGTAATCAAATTCTGGACAGCTGAATAAAGCTTGTTAGCAGCTTATAGCTTAGTCATTGACACTAAACTGCTAGACTTTATATTTCTTTCTTCACTTTCTGATTACATTTGGTGTAAAAACATTTTTTTTAAATTTCTTTTGTATTATTTATTCATTTTATTTATTTACTTGTATTACGTGTTTTCTTTTATTTTTAAATGTTAGAAAAATGTGTATTTGTATACATGAGAAATGCTAGTTTAAAAGCAAAGTAGTATGTAATGCATTTTATTCTATTAATCATATAGTAGTAAAATTAATTCATGTCTAAATGTGAAGTAGTTTTGAAACTGCAGTGTGGCTTGAAGCAAGGCTGATCTCTGACCCTGGCAGAATGCTAGCTTAGCAAGTTTTAATGTTTATGCTTTTCACAAGTGATTATCTGCTGGGTCAGGAAATTAAATGTGTGAAATAATGAAATCTTCTGCTCTTTCCTGTTGGAATGATGTGGCCTTGTATATGTGTTACTTAGATAGCACGCAGCTGTGTGAGAAAGTGTAATAGAGAACAAAGATGTGTATTAAAAGACTGAACTGCTATTGTATTCGAACTGATATGAAACCTTGAATAAGTAACTTTACAGAAAGACATTATGACTGACCAGCTGGATAGCAAGGCCGTATTGTATCTAGAGGAAAAGTTTTTTTAAATATACAGCATCAGCAAGACTTAATGAATGAAGAATTGTAAGCTAAAGTGATGTAGATGCCCTGTGACATATCACGTCAGTAAGGTGGGCATAGCTCAAATGTTAAACCTATATAAAATTATGTGCTCATGTCAGACAAAATTCTGTACTTGCACGTTTTTTGCCTCCTGGTGTACACTAGTAAACTTTTGAATCTGAACCTCCTGTGTATTGAATTCTTAATTTTATTTAACAGTTTGGTCCTTCGAGCCGGATTTCCCTTGGTAAGCTGCAGATCAGAGCATATCGGTGGTCGAATACTGCGCAGGAGAAGTTACCGAAATGGTTCTTCTTGAGTGAAAAGACCTCCGACTGAATTGTCGTGTGTAAAGAGGCTGGCCACTTTCTGATCTGTGGCCGAAAAGCAGAACTTGAACGATTTTCAATACTGGAGGCTCAGGTAGGAAGAATTTGCCTTTTTTCTGTTTTAGATCAGGGACTAGGTTACAGTATATTGTTGTCAAGATTTGTTTTGCAGATCAGGGACAAAAGGAAGTACTGTATATTTGGTCATAGATCAGGGTAACAGAATAAGGTAGACAGTTATTCTAGATAAACTGTAAACAGGAACTAAGAACTTGATATCACGTGATAAAAAAGGGTTACGTAACATTTTCTTTGACATGGTTAATCAGTGCACTAAAACCTCGCGAGATCCGCCCCTAACCGAAGACGCAAAATACATGCAATTACAACGTTCTGATAACGTTAGGTATTATACGAAATGGGTTAATAAATATGAATTTGATGGTAAACTAGATAAACCTTCACTAATTAAACTCCTTAAACAGCTTAAATCTGATGCGGGAGGTCAGGCAAAAAAGCAACGCCAACTAGGCATTCCTCAAGCACACAGGTGGATTGAGGAAGCAAATCGTAGAGAACAGAAGCTTAAAAATTCAAAAACATTATTTTTAGACAAAGAGGATAATAACTTGGTAATAGCGACAGCTCCTCCTCCTCTTCCCTTACCCCATCCCTTACCCTTTTCAGGATATGAAGCGAGTGGACAGGCTGGTCCACCTCCGCGTTATCCTGAAGTTTCAGTAAGACCACAACCATTTGTTAGAGATCCTATTGAGACTAGGTCCCGAACACGTAAAACACATAGGGACACAGAATCATACCAAATAGAGAGAAATCTACAGGATGAGAGTGAGGAAGAAATATGCCCACTTATAGAAGTTCCAAATCCTCAGGCAGGACAGGAAGGGCAGGATCCAACACTCTTAGTATATAGACCATGGACACCGGAAGACATCCGGAAGGCTACTGAGGGAATCCCCCATCCGAAAGTTAATTTTACGAAATTTTTAGAAGATTTACAAGGCATGAGGTTAAGTTACCACTTGAATGGGGAAGAAGTAGAAAAAATAGTAAGACAAATTATAGGTCCAGATTGGCACATGATTTGTGGCACCTGGAATCCTCGTAATGCAGAACTTAGACCACTCCCACATAGTGACGCAGAATTAGACAACAGAGTAAAAGGTCTGACAGACCGTATCTCTGAGAAATGGAAACCTAGAGCAGACTGGACTTGCATTAATCAATGCATACAACAGGAAAATGAGACAATAGATGGATATTATGCTAGATTATTAGAATGTTTTAATAATCATAGCGGTATGTCGGTTCCTGAGAACCAAACGAATGATTCCCCGTATGAACAACAATTAAAAAATGCATTTTTGAAGGGTTGCATTGCACCTATTAGTAGCTTCATTACAAAGCATATGATAGATCATCGAACAGGGAGGCTACAAGCCTTACTCGAATACGCTAGACATGCTGAGAGACATTTTAATAGTAAAAAGAAAAAGAAGGCACAAGTCTTCACTGCTGAAGACGGAGCTGAAGTATTTGTATTACAGTCAGGTAAAAAGGGCAAGAAGAATGCCCAGGGAAACAAACAGTCTGACAAACGATCAGAAGATTTTGAAGAGAGGAAAAAGAGGGGTGAATGCTTCAAGTGCGGGAAGAAGGGACATCTAGCAAGGGATTGTAGGCAAAACAAAAAGGTAATCACAGAAGATAAGGGAGATGAGGACTGACTATATGATAGTGAGGATACGTCAAGTGAAAGTCAGAAATCATCAGGAAAAGTTAATAAACAAAAAGCAGATGTAAATGTGATAGAAGGAGTAGAGGAAGTGCAAATAGATATGGAGGATGAAGAAAGTGAAATTTTGGACTTAGCATTATTGAGCTTAGAGCTCTACTTAGCGGATCTGAAACCGAAGTTACACTTCTGGTGGAGGGAAGGGAAGTCAAATTCCTGTGTGACTCAGGAGCGTCACGGACTTTGATACACCCCTCCAAGTTACCAGAACATTCAGAATCACCTGATTACATACTAGTAAAAGCAGCAAATGGACAACTATACAGGGAACCACTTTCCCATGATATAGCAATAACTGACCCTGTTTCAGGTATGACCCAGAGAAGTAAAATAGTTGTTTCTGCAAAGTGTCCAGTAAACCTATTGGGCAGGGACCTTATGCAGATATTTGGCATAGCAGTAGTTCCAACTGTACAAGGTATGGAAGCACAGAGACAAATGGATACCTTTGTAGTGCGAACGGAGGGTGAAACATTTTACTGGTACAGCCAGGACCTAGTCACGACTGGTCCAGGGGCAGTAACCGAGGAACTGATGAACGTAGCCATCAGTAAAGCCCCCTCCCTTGACACTGATCGACAGCATTTGTTACACTGTACTCTATACTACTGTACTACACCAGGACCTGATAGAGAATATGAGCAAGAATTGTTTAAAAATCGTGCAACTAGATTGGTTTTGCGTACTTTGTTCTGGGATACTGAGGGGAACAGTGTAGTTAGCTGTTCATTACCTCAAGAATTCCTTGCATTGTATAGATCAAATTGGTTGCCACATATCAGCTTGACAAAGAACAAAAGTGTCAAATGGGCAGATTTAGGAGAAAAAGTAACAAGATGGGAGAAACAGACTGATTTAGAATTATCAGAACAAGGGATACAAAAACAAAAACTGAATTGGTTGACACAGACACATCTAGCTGTACACTTGCAATCTAGCGAGGACAGCTGATTAGCATTTTTATTAGAAGAAGAAGAAAAGGCCTTGTGTGAAATTCCAACAACTCTCTGGTCAACAGGCAAGTCAGATGTAGGACTTATTCGAACAGCAGGACCAGTCACAATTACCCCAAAGTCAGCTTTTAGACCACAGAAAAGACAATACCCTTTGAGAAAGGATGCAGAAATAGGAATTAAGCCTATAATAGCAGCATTGCTCAAAGAAGGAGTACTGGTAGAATCTCCTGATTCACCATGTAATACACCCCTATTTCCTGTTAAAAAAGCAAATGGGGAATGGCGGATGGTACAAGATTTACAAGCTGTAAACAATGCAGTAATACCTAGAGCACCCACGGTGCCAGACCCACATACGTTGTTAAATGATTTAGAACCGCAACAGAAGTATTTCTCTGTGGTAGATATTAGCAATGCTTTCTTTTCAATACCTATACATCCTGATAGTCAATATTGGTTTGCATTTACATTTCAGGGTAAAAGATATACATATACTCGACTACCACAGGGATATTGTGAGAGCCCAACAATTTTTGCACAAGAAATGGCTAGCAACCTGGCAGGATTTACCCCACCGGGAGGTAGTCAAATTCTACTTTATGTAGATGACATCTTGCTAGCAGCCCCCACCCAGCAACAGTGCAGGGAGGATACAGTAGCATTATTAAAATTTTTAGCAACACAAGGACACAAAGTAAACAAAAGTAAGTTACAACTTTGGAGAAAACAAGTTAGATACCTGGGATATGTAATATCCAATGAAGGTAGAATACTAGAAAAGGAAAGAAAAACAGCAATTTTGCAAGCACCCAAACCAACAACCAAGAAAGAAATTATGTCTTTCTTAGGTACAACTAATTTTTGTCGGAGCTGGATACCAAATTATGCTTTGGAATCTGCTCCACTGACTGACTTGATATATAAGACACCAATGGCAGCACAAGATATTTTACAATGGACAACTGAAGCAGAAATGGCTTTCTGCAGGTTGAAGCAGTTGATAGCTTCTTCATTAGTTTTAGGACTTCCAAATTATCACAAACGGTTCTTTCAGACCGTAGATTGTAAGCAAGGATATATGACGTCAGTATTGACGCAACAACATGGGGACAAGCAATGCCCCATAGCCTACTATTCATCACAGTTAGACCCAGTGGCGCGATCTTTGCCTCACTGTGTACAAGCAGTAGTTGCAGCCGCAATGGCAGTACAGGCTTCGGCCTCAGTGGTGTTATTCCACCCTCTCACATTGAGAGTGCCTCATGCAGTTGCAATAATTTTACTGCAAGAGAAAGTGGCATACCTTTCTCCTGCTAGACATCTTTCATGTATGACTATACTGC
Organism: Protopterus annectens; assembly: GCF_019279795.1. Lineage (NCBI taxonomy): Eukaryota > Metazoa > Chordata > Ceratodontiformes > Protopteridae > Protopterus > Protopterus annectens. Next base: position 1,628,920,222 of record NC_056739.1, read on the forward strand.
TGAGCCAACCTCATATGACATTGAATGATGTACCACAACCCAAAAACAGACGCTGCAAAAAAACGAACCTCAACAAAGAAGGCAGCCACACCAGTCCAGTAGCTTAGGCAGAAACAGCTCACAATCAGGCAAAATAATCCGAAAAGATTTTATTAACGTGTCAAAAAGACTCCAGCAATAAACTCCACACACGTTTTCGTCTATTGAAAAGACTTCATCAGATACAACAATTTCCTGCATTAAACCAGTTTAAATACTTGCATAAACACTAATTGATTAATTAATGAATCAATTTTAAAATGTATTAAGTCAAAGGGACTTAATAAAAACATTTTCCAACAAATGTATGTACCAAAATGAATTGGAATATAACAATTCCATCCTGGACCACTTAAACCACAAGTACAAAATATTAAATAAAAAATTAACTAAAAAATTTTTTAGATGTAACTTGTAAAATGCAATAAAACACATAACAATATTAATTTACTTATACAATCAACAAGATAAATAATGAAAAAATAATAAAAACACTTATGCACAATTTACCTAAATGTATTGTGCCTTAATTTTTAAATACGGAACAATCGAAATAGATTCATTGAGACCAGGGGATCTGTTAGCCTCCAACAATATCTGCCAATACGTTTCTTTATGGGCAAGGCGTGCCTCCCATGGACCGCCCCTGATGTCCTTTGGAACTACCTCCAGAACAAAGAACAAGAACTTGGCCTTTTTGCATATGGTGGTATGTTTATACAAGGCACTGGTGTTTTTGCATTTAGAAATGTCGTAAATGTGCTCATATATGCGCCTAGAAAGTAACCTTTCGGTTTTGCCAACGTAAAACGCTGGACATTGTTGGCATATGGCCAGATAAACCAAACCACCAGTCTTGCAATTATAATGACCCCTTGCCTTAATGTCCCTACCTCTGCTTTCCAAAAACACATGACTGGCCTGAAGTATGTACTTACAGGAAGAACAATGACCACACTTAAAAACCCCTAAATTAGGACTAGAATGCAAGATGGAAACATCTTGTTGTTCTAGGGTTTTTTTGATGTTTATACCCCTCCTAAACACAGTTTTAACGTCCCTACCCTTAAAGGTATCTAGGTCAGTCAACTCCTTAAACGTGCCCCATTCCTTTTCCACAATGCTTCTTATGTGGGAGGCATTTCCACTAAACTGGGTAATAAAGGTAAAACTACTTGCAAACTGGTCAGTTTTGTTAGATGTAGAACTATCTACGATGTTAACACCAGACCTACCCAGTATAGGAGCAAATCTAGATGACCTAGCCAAAGTAACCTCCTCCTCAACAGCCTTAATCAGTGATACAGGGTAACCCCTTTCTAAAAATAGATGTTGTAGTATACCACATTCCTGCTGATAATCTACATCTAGAGAAGTCATCCTGGAAATACGGACGTATTGCCCCTTGAGTATCCCCCTTTTTTGAAAATTGGGGTGGGAACTCTGATAATGTAAATAACCATTGGAAAATGTGGGTTTGCGATAGATGCTAGATTTGAACCCACCATCAACCATGGTAAGTGTCACATCCAAATAATTTACACTATGTTGGAATATGTGGTGTGTAAACTTTAAAAAATTGGTGGTAGTATGGATGTACTGAATAAATTTCGCTATATCATCCACGGGACCCGTCCAAAAAATACAAACATCATCAAGGAATCTAACATAGAAATTCCAAGATTTTGAAAAGGGGCTATCCAAGATGAATTTCTTTTCCCAAATGTACATAATAATATCAGCAAATGTAGGTGCACGATTGGCCCCCATTGACACACCTGTCACTTGATGGAAATATTCACCTGAAAAGAACACAAAATTGTTCTTTAAGACCACTCCCATCAATTCGGTAATGGTGTGCACATCATTGTTGGTAATATTGGGGCATTCCCAAAGGGCCTCCTCTAACCATTGGAGACCCAATTCGTGGGGAATAACAGAAAAAAGATCCACCACGTCGATGGTTAGAAATACCAAGTTGGGTACAAGTAAATCTGATGTAATACGGCGCAAAAAGGCCCAGGAATCTTTGAGAATGTATTCTTCCCTGCCCCATAGTTCCTTCATTTTCCAATCCAAAAATTTTGATATAGGGTGTGTCTTGGAACCTTGGGACGCTACTATAGGCCTTAAAGGTGGGTCAATGGGGTCTTTGTGCACCTTGGGTATCCCAAAAATGGATGGTATCCTGGGATCGGTGTTTGAAAGGAAGGTATAAACTTGAAAATCAATCACCTCCTGATCTAATAGATCCTGAACAACTAGGTCTATCTTATGATAGGATATATTAATTTCATTCAAGGAAGCGGAGGTGTATTTATGATGGTCATGAAGAATGTCATACATTTTACCCTGGTAGACTAAACTGTCCATAATGACCGTCCCCCCACCCTTATCGGGTTCCATAACCCTAAGGGTAGGGTCACCCCTGAGTTGTTCAAACAATTGTCTCTCCTGTGGTGTTAAGTTAGCCACAAAGTGGTCCGTACCCAACTCCTTCCTAAACCTACCCTCGATCCTTTTCTCAAAATTTTTGAGTTGTGGATGAAGGGGGGGATTAAATGTACTAGATCTCCTCAAAAAGAAACCAGGAGTACCATTAGAGGTACCCAGTAAATGTTCCAAGTTTAATTTACGGGTGAAGAGCTTGAGGTCCAGAATGGCAAGTATTAAATTACTAGATTTTTTAGGAACATACTTAAACCCTTTGGTGAATAACTGAAAACAATGGTCAGATATAACAAAATCACTGTAATTGTAAATGTGATAATTATTACAGGAATGTAAAGTGTATTCTCCCAAGGGAATAACAACATGTTCATTGTTCTTTACCAATGCTGTCTCTGGTTTCTCTTCCACCCGCGAGTAAACCCCCCTCTCCCTCTCTGTGCTAGAGGGGCCCGGTCTAAAGGGTGATAGTTATTATGAGGTTGTTGCCCTTGTTTCTCTGGTTTCTCTTCCACCCGCGAGTAAACCCCCCTCTCCCTCTCTGTGCTAGAGGGGCCCGGTCTAAAGGGTGATAGTTATTATGAGGTTGTTGCCCTTGTTGGCGAATACGTTGAATGATGTACGACATTGAATCCATCAACATTACTCCCAACTCCTGCGGAGGGCACACCACACAGCTGCCTGCAGGAAATTGAACAGTTAGCTTTACCTAGACAAGATCTTACAGATATGCCCTTGGATAATGCCGAGGCGACATATTACGTGGACGGCTCATGCAGAAGGGGTCCTACAGGGAAGAATCTGGTAGGGTATGCAGTAGTTACAGACACTGAAATTCTAGAAGCTCAGTCCTTACCACACAACTTATCTGCACAAGCAGCAGAATTGATAGCTTTGACAAGGGCATGTACTTTAGCAAAAAACAAAAGTGTGAACATATATATTGATAGTCAGTATGCTTTTTCTACAGTACATGTATTTGCGCAACAATGGAAAAATAGAGGAATGATAACATCCAGTGGAAAACCTATTAATCATGCGCAATTTATTTTGGAGTTATTAGAATCTATTCAGTTACCTACCAAAGTAGCTATTTGTAAATGTGTAGCTCATACAAAACAGCAGGACAAGATTTCGAAAGGCAATGCACGAGCTGATGCAGCTGCAAAACAAGCAGCCTCAGACTCAGAAACTTTACTTTTAAATGAGGAATTGCAACCCTCTGAGATTTTAGATTTAGACATGTTAAAACAATGCAGACACTTACTACAAAAGCAGAAAAACAAAAATGGGTAAAACGAGGTGCAATTCTTGAGAATGGACTGTACATTTCCAAAGAAAGAAAAACAATATTGCCGTCTAATTTATTTAGATATGCAGCTTTGTTGAGCCATGGGCAGTGACATGTCTCAACAGGGGGGATGGTACAGTTAGTAAATCGAATATTCCAAACATATGGATACACAAATTACACAAAAAAATTTTGTGCAGCTTGTCATACTTGTAACAAGCATCATGCACAAGGAGCATTTAAAACCAAGCAAGGAAGTTTTCCTATTCCACCATACCCGTTCCATACTATTTGTATGGATTTCATAGAATTGAATAAATGTGAAGGGAAAAAGTTTTGTTTAGTTATTGTAGACATGTTTTCTAAATGGGTAGAAGCTTTTCCAACCAAAAACCCGGATGCAGCAACAGTGGCGAAAGCCCTGATAAAAGAAGTAATCCCTAGATTTGGCATTCCGGAGTGGATTTATAGTGACAATGGCATGCATTTTGTGAATCAGACAATCCATCAGCTTGGAAGATTTTTTGGTATCTCCTTAAAGAACCATTGTGCTTACCACCCACAGTCAGCAGGACTGGTGGAAAGGTACAATGGTACCTTAAAAAACAAGCTAAGGAAGCTAGCAGAAGAGACCCAAAAGAATTGGATATACTGTCTGCCTTTAGCACTGCTGAGTATGAGAACGGTTCCAAATGTAAAGGGTTTGAGTCCCTTTGAAATGATTTTTGGGAGAGCATATTATGTGCCTCAGTGGAAAGCTCTCATGCCTGCAGAGCAGGAGGCTGACAGTTCATTAGCTAGTTATATGAGGAAACTGTTAACAAATAAATCTGTTTTGCAGTTTAACTCTTTTTCAGATAAGGAACAGACCAGACCGGTGGAAGCAGTCTTGGCTCCTGGGACATACGTCTGGCTGAAAGTGACGAAAAGGAAGAATTGGGTGAGTCCAAAGTGGGAGCGACCGTACCAGGTTCTGTTGGCAACGCCTACTGCAGTTAGAGTGGCCGAGAGGACGTCCTGGGTTCATTTGACGCATTGTAAACCAGTAAAGAACTTTCAACTTGATAAAAACTTTGTGACTGATACACAACCAGACCGAGATGGCCAAAAACAAAGCGAATAGAAGTTTAGATCAACCCCAGAGATGTTGCATAATCATTTTGTTGTGTGTACATTTATTAACTGTAATTGTGACAATTTTCCTCTTGCTGTGGTTCATCCTACACACAACCACACAAGTGAAAGTGGGAAGGCGTGATGAAACGTCTATAGACTGGCATCCAAATTTTAACACATACCTGGCCATGAAACGTGTGTATGCAGAGACTATGAACATTTCAAATTGCTGGGTTTGTACAGCTATACCAACAGCATATGGAGGACTGGTAATGTCCGCTGTCCCTTTGGGGATAAATGAGACTTGGGAGAATTTACTTTTCGACACAGGAACTGTGAAATCACAGGACAAAATAGCTTTATTTTTACCTGTCACACAAAAAGGAGTTGTATCTTTCTATAAAAATGACACTCTCCAAGTGGGCTGGAGCAATTGCAATATAACCACATCTTACCGATGTTATATTAAGAATAGTAATGGCAATACTTTTTGGAATACTAATTATGACTCGTATTTAAACTCATTGAAAACAACTATGAGTGACATTCAAAAAAATCCAGTTTTGTTTAAACAATTGTCAGTTATAGATCAGAAAATGTTTCATGCAGGGCTGATGCGTATTAATACTAAAGTAGAAAACTGTTATTTTATTTGTGGGGGAAAAGGCATATAAATGGTTACCTGAGAATTGGTCCGGCAGTTGTTTTTTGGGTTACTTGGTTCCAGCAATAAGACATACTGCAGAATTACCTTTGGGTAAGATACGGAACGTAAGAAAAACAGCTCGAAAATCCGAAGGCCCAGTTAAGAAACCTGTGAATCCAGTTGGGAAGATTGAAGCTGGTTGGAAAGACCATAATTCACTAAAAGACAAAAGTGAATTGACTCATATGGACTTGAGTGACAGTGTTATATCCTGGGCAGGAATACTCCCAGCCTATGGAGCAGTCAAATCGATCTGGGAGCTGAGGAAGTTGTCGAAACTTCTCGAAGTAATGAGTAATGCAACTTTTTCTGCCCTACAATTGGTGACTGATGAACTGAATGCAATGAGAACTGTTGTTACAAAATCGGATGGCTCTTGACTTCACCATAGCGGCGAGAGGTGGTACGTGCACGCTTATCAAAGAAGAATGCTGTGCTTTTATTCCTGACAATCGTCATGAGATAAATAACCACCTAGAGGTAATTCAGCAAGTATCAGCCATGACTGAACCAGGCCCAAACCCACTGACGGACTTTTTCCAGAATCTATTTGGGGGGGGGGGTTCCATCCTAATGAATATTCTGATTGCCATTTGTGTGGGTATACTCCTAATAGGCGCATGTGTATGCTGTGGAATTCCCTGCATGAAAAGATTAATCAAAGATTTTGTTGATGTATCTGTTACTGAAACTTTCTACCAAGATATTGAAATTGAAAGATTGATCTCAGATGATGCTTTCTCTGAAGTATAGATTGAATGAATCACCTAGCTGAAAATCCTGAGTGGAAAAGGCTAGGAGACAAAATGACACTATGCATACTTCAAAATAGAATAAAAAGTATTAATAGGGGGAAATGTTAGAAAAATGTGTATTTGTATACATGAGAAATGCTAGTTTAAAAGCAAAGTAGTATGTAATGCATTTTATTCTATTAATCATATAGTAGTAAAATTAATTCATGTCTAAATGTGAAGTAGTTTTGAAACTGCAGTGTGGCTTGAAGCAAGGCTGATCTCTGATCCTGGCAGAATGCTAGCTTAGCAAGTTTTAATGTTTATGCTTTTCACAGGTGATAATTAAATGTGTGAAATAATAAAATCTTCTGCTCTTTCCTGTTGGAATGATGTGGCCTTGTATACGTGTTACTTAGATAGCACGCAGCTGTGTGAGAAAGTGTAATAGAGAACAAAGATGTGTATTAAAAGACTGAACTGTTATTGTATTCGAACTGATATGAAACCTTGAATAAGTAACTTTACAGAAAGACATTATGACTGACCAGCTGGATAGCAAGGCCGTATTGTATCTAGAGGAAAAGTTTTTTTAAATATACAGCATCAGCAAGACTTAATGAATGAAGAATTGTAAGCTAAAGTGATGTAGATGCCCTGTGACATATCATGTCAGTAAGGTGGGCATAGCTCAAATGTTAAACCTAAATAAAATTGTGTGCTTCCTGTTTCATGTCAGACAAAATTCTGTACTTGCACGTTTTTTGCCTCCTGGTGTACACTAGTAAACTTTTGAATCTGAACCTCCTGTGTATTGAATTCTTAATTTTATTTAACATTAAATTAAAGAAAATAATTTACAGAACAAGTAAAGCAGAAAAGCTTCTTTTACATGTTTATCTTTTAGATTTGTTTAGTTGTATTTAAATTTTACTGTGACTTAGAACTATAGGTAGTTGCTGATTAGCCTTGATACCTCATGAGGTAACATGAATCTCAGGACCATAGCACTTTAAAAGCTAATGTATTAAAATTTTACAGGAAGGAAGCACAGGTTTAAAATGCTTAAGAGGGTGTCAGTTTGGTGGTAAATTCAAGAACTTAAACAGCAAACCTCTGTAAGCAGTAGTGTTCCCCTTCCATCAGTTATTTTTCTTTAGTTGGGTTGGCAAGCTGAGGTTATGCTTGTGTTTTTATCTAATTATGTTTTTTTGCAGTAATGTTAACATTGTTGTTAATTTTTTGTTTCATTTTGGGGAGAAATTGAAAAAGCAGGATTATGCTTTAAGAGGCTACTCACGAAAGTAGGACAAATTTCAGAATGGGAGGTTTAAAGTGTGCTTAAAGGTCATCTCATAATTAAAATGTATGCTGGTTAACTTCCAAAGCAGCTCAGGTTTAGACAGAGTTCAACGATTTTGCAGATTAAGAATGGTTTATTAATGTTCCTTTCTAGTTAATATTATATAATTTGGGTTCTGTAGGTTTAAAAGCTGATGAGTTAGCTATAGGAAGTTATCAGTCATCAACCTGTATATACATGTAACAATGTGCACTATGTAGAGTATTCAGCTTGCAACATAGTGAGTGAGCATTTGTTTCATGTAAATCGGTAAGCATGGCCAGCAGTGATCCCAGTGTGCCGTGGCCCCTCCCCTTCTAGTTTACCACACCCCCTTCCAATTGGCCCCACCCATTCAGCTGATTTGAAGTCACCAGCCACCAGTGGAGATACTGACATCACTAGCATGGCAATGCAGTAATCTATACATTAATTTAGGAAGTAACATCCTGTGGATTCATTATTTCATGATGTCATGGCAAGAGTTATCAGCTCTAACAAACACATTAGTGGGGCATCCTTATCAACAAAGTCAAGTTCAAATGCAACAAACATTTGCTAGAAAATTGTGTATGGTAAGAATGTTATACCAAGCTTGAATGCTTTGTTACCTAAAAAGTATTCATAAAGCATCCAGTGTTCATTAATCCTTTTCACAGGATTACTCTTAACCTTGGGTATCCATTCTATGATATTGTCAGCTAAATTCCATTTGATCTTGCTGTACTTTTCATTCAGTTTTATATATATATATATATCCTAAGATCTGCTTATAGTTATTCTTATACATATAATTTGTTCTATTTCTGCTTTACTGTTCTTTATTTGTTGCCTGTATGGGTGACGTCATATTGTTATTCTTGTTATGGGTGATGTCATATTGTTATTCTTGTATAGTATAGGACTTTCCCTCTCTTCCAAATAAATTTAATCTTAATTATTTTAGTTCTGGCTCTTACTATCTTAACCTGCAAGTCTCAGTACTTTCTGTACTAATGAAATTACTGACTTCATTGCTATTTACTTATTCATTGCATTATGAAATATCCATTATGACCTCTTAACACAATGTTTCAGTTTCATTACCACCCAAGCTAATGTATAAACATGGAGATTAACAGGGAGCAGCAAACAATGTGCACAGATTTTCAGGGTTGATTACAATTGCATTAAATACGCAGCTGCAGTGTTACTGCTTACAGAAGTAAATATAAATCAAGTAACACGCTATTACTATGGAGCAATGTGTGGTGAGTATTACGGACCGGAATACCCTGTTATACGCATAGGATTTACATAAATAAAAATATGTGCATCCTGAAATTGAAATTAACTACATGACATCCCTTTATCTGAGTATGTTGTTAGGCTACACTGAATATATCTACTAAGTATGTGTGTGCGTGTGTGTGTGTGTGTGTGTGTGTGTGTGTGTGTGTGTGTGTGTGTGTGTGTGTGTGTATGTCTATATATACATACATATATATATATATGTGTGTGTGTGTGTGTGTGTGTGTGTGTGTATATATATATATATATATATATATATATATATATATATATATATATATATATATATATATATACTTATAACTGGTAGTTTTAAGTATTAGGCTTAGCTTATTCAAAATATGTTACATCATAAATTAATATATAATGTATATATTTCATGATGTTAGTGTCATAATAGTGTTCTGAACAATGACATTTTATTGGAAATTTTATGAAGTAATGCTTTAAAATGTCATACATTTGATATTTGCTTGCATGGCACAATACTAGTTTGTATGGTTAGATAGATTTGGTCAGGTTAGTAAGGTAAAAATTGCTTATTTAAATAGTGTTTTCATTTGTTATGATGTAAGTGTATTTTTAATAACAAGTATCATGTCACTTCCTGTTTTGAAGGGATGAGGCAGTTTACTTCAACTATATAAGGAGTTTCCATCTTTGTAAGAATTGTCTGAGGAAGTTTGCTATTGTATGCAAACGAAAAGTGCTTAACAGTAAATAAAATGCTGCTCTTTTTTTACATTTCAACTGCTTTGTCTTTATTTTTTATCAGTTTGTTCAAGTTTTAGTTTGGTTTGTTTGTAAGTATTTTTCATGTATTAGCGGTGTATGGAATATGCTGGCCTTTCGCAAGTGTTATTTAGCCAGGATAAGCAAGCACAATTGGGTGGAGAACTCATGGCCCTTATTCAAGGACTAGCACAGTGTGTTGAAGGGCTCACTAACATCGTGGGGGCTATAAGAAGCAGTCAGGGTTCAGTGATGGCACAGTAATGAAATACTGCAGCTTCTAATTTAAATCAGGGGCTACTGTAGGGTTCTGAGGCCTTGTTCTGAAGACAGGTGGAGCAATCACAGCAACAGCAGAGTTTATCTGCCTCATCTCATGGTCAAGAGGAATAGCTACAGCAAGCTACATATGTGAATGGTAGAGGCAATATGGGTCAGCAGCGAAGTCTGGGCTCACCAACCTCTGAGAGGATTCTTCCTGGACAAATATGCACATCCCAGTGTGCAAATGAAGACAATGGTGTTCTGGATGGACAACAATGATCCATAAATCCTGGTTCCAGTACTGTTAATTTACCAGGTATGTCTGTTCAGCCCCTTAATAATGAGCATAATGGGGGACAGAATTGTAATAATAATAATACCCATGCTTTCCATAACAATCGGGTTAATGCTGGCATAATACACACTTCTATGCAAACTCATGAGGCCACTAATGTAAGCAGTGTTTTGTGGAAACCTCCACCACTTAATGAATGGTTGGTTACAGAATACCAAACCATGAGGAGTTCAACTAATATTGATGGTATGAGGAATGCTATTAAAGGGCTACTCAATCAATTTGATGGTAAATTGTTTAGGTTAAAGAAATTACAATTTGAGAATGCTTATCTAAAGGATTGTATCACAAATAGGGTTGTGCCAAAAGGGTTGCGAACATGTCTATGTGGCTATGTGCAAATCCTGTCCAGCATATTATATAAGAAAAAAAGACCAGAAGTTTAAAAAAGAGGATTTATGAGAATTTATATGCCATTAGGAAGGGACTATTATTAATGCACTAGCCAAACATGTGCATGAGTACAATGACCACCATTTTGGATTTTGTATTATCCAGCAAATTAATGAACAGGATAGGGGTGGACCTTGGGCGCTTCAACTTGACAAAGCTGAATTAAGTTGGCAACTGGGTTTACATGCATATGCATGGCAGGGACTGAATGATTATTGCATAATTAATAGTGTACTTAGGTTAAAGGCATTAACTAGATAGTTTACTATTTATAGTTTAACATTCATGATATTTATATATACTTGATGCATCAATCCCATACTTATAATTGATAGCTTTAAGTATTAGGCTTAGCTTATTCACAATATGTTACATCATAAATTAATATATAATGTATATATTTCATGGTGTTAGTGTCATAATAGGGTTCTGAACAATGAAACTTTATTGGCATTTTTATGAATTAATTGCTTTAAAATCTCTTATATTTGATATCTGCTTGTATGGTACAATAATAGTTTGTATGGTTAGACAGATTTGGTCATGTTAGTAAGGTAAAAATTGTTTATTTAAATAGTGTTTTCATTTGTTATAATGTAAGTGTATTTTTAATAACAAGTATGTCACTTTCTGTTTTGGAGGGATGAGGCGGTTTATTTCAACTATATAAGGAGTTTCCTTTTTTGTAAGAATTGTCTGAGGAAGTTTGCTATTGTATGCAAACAAAAAGCACTTAACGGTAAATAAAAGGATGTTCTTTTATCCATTTTGACCACTACATCTTTAAGTTATTTAAACAGACAGTGATCCCAAGTTGTCCTTGAAGAGAGACACTTGTACCATGTCAGTCTTACTTGGTTACAAAAATGATTAAACTATAAATGCAGGCTCACAGCTTTGGCAGTTTATACTACATTTTAGAAAACTCAGCTTAAGGATGTAAAGTCATATTCCTTCCAAAGCTGAAATATGCTTTTATTTATTTATTTATTATTTACTTTACATTTGTTTACTGAGAAAGTCTGACTGGACACAAGTCCTTTTTCAGTGGAGACCTAGTGAGAAAAGCACCACATCAAACAATAGATACAACAGTAACAAATTACAAGTACAAATACACATATACAATGTTGTACAAGATTATTAATACAGGGTATATAATGTTTTTAGAGGAAGGCAAATAACAAGCACACCGAATAGTAAGGCATACCCCAGGATTTAATAAAATCCATGTAGGCATAGTGTAGAGTCTACATGGAATGGTACCATGTCCGTGTACACAGTTCCTCCTTGGCAGCATGCCATGCATATTAATCATGGCACATTGCCAAGGGAGAGCCGAGGAACACGATTATTGGATCAGTGTAGGGAGTGTAGTGTTAACTGTGTTTGCAGATGGGTAAGACACTACCTGTGCTATCCAAATGTAGTATAGCAATGTATTTTTTTTTTATTTAAAATCATGTTTGTGTGGCACAGAGCACAGCAATACTAAGTGGTGCCAAGACACATGCCAGACATCTAAAAATAGAAACCAGATGTATTTAATTATTTAAATGTCAGGTTTAAGTGTAAGTGAGTGGGTTTGCTCGGCACTGCATGGTGCTCAGCAGTGGTTATACTTAGCTCAGAGGTATATGTAAAGGTATAACAGAATTTCACATATCCACATAGCTAAATGGGTAGCATTATGGCCTCATGAGCAGTAGGTGCAAGGTTTGAATACGTGGAAGGGATAATAAGCATTCATTTTTGAAATACAAATGATGGCAATTATTTTTAAATTCTGGCCCGCTGCACTCTGCTAAGCTCTGCTAAGCACCACATAAATACAATGTTTGTTTGTTTGTGTCTTTCGGCTTTTTCCCAGTTAGGGGTTGCCACAGCGGAACTCTGGTCCGCTAATGATTGGCAGTAGATTTTTACTTACTGGCTTGCCGGGCCTAACGCACAACCTTCAATGAAGGAACGCCCATTCACGCATGTCGCTACACAGAAGACGGTCTAACTGAGAATCGAACGGACAACGTCTAACTGTGAGGCGACAACGCTACCGCAGCACCACCACCGCAGTACCACATAAACACAATAACGGCTGAAAATGTTTATTCATTGCTCGAGTCTGCTTGGTTGGTTTGTACATCGATAAGCACTGCTCATCATATGGCTCTTCAGTTTGTCACACTGCTCAGCTCAGCTGCGCTAGTATGCAAGGTGCTAGCAACACATTTTTAAATATTGCCCAACAGAGTGTAAGGGTGGGAAAATAGGCTATGTTAAGCTCATAAGGCAGGAATACAGCATAATCTGTTTGGAGTTCTGACAGTGTAGTGACTATGGCAGGCATTGGAGAGGGTTTGCGCTTCTGAGAGCAATGTTGGGGCATTCAGGAGTCTAGGGTCATGGTTGGACACCTGGTAAAAAAACATTGTGACCAGCTGCTGCAGGGAGGATTCCAGGGCTCAGATTGCATGGTGGAGGCCTGCAACCACCTGGCACATGAACTCACCAGTGTGACATGTATCCGCCACACAGGTGAGCAGGTTCATCACCACCATGATGACCTAAAGTGTCAAAAGAGGGATCTCTTGGACACCTGGTACTGAGAAGTTTGGGCAGTGAATGCCCCACAAGTCTGTAAGTAATTTTACCTCTGTTTGACCAATATCTAAACTGAATGTCTGCTAAACTGGTATGCATAATGGTGTGCTTCTCTCCCAGCAGTTGCAGAGGAAAGAACTTGCAGTATCGAGGTGCATGCTGGGTGCTTGGCCAGGTTGTGCCGTGAATGTGGTGAGTACAGATTTATTATGCTAACCATAGTCAAATAAGCAAGAAAGAGTAAAGCATTAACTGCAATTAGGTATATACAGAAACAATTGTATTGCAATGAATGTGGACTTAGAGCTGTACAGCAATAAGTGAATACTACATACTGTAGTGCAATAAGCAAGGAAAAGTAAAGTATTAACTGTAAGAAAGTATTTACAATAAGGTTTCTTGTGCAATAAGTGCGAAATTACAGCTGTACAGCAACACCTATATAATCACAACTGTTGTGCAATAAAAACTCAAAACTATTCAAGGAACTGCATGCAGGTATTTCCAATAAAGTCTGTTATGCAATAAGTGTGGAAGTAGAACTGTTTTGCAAAAAATAAATTATGACAACTGTTGTGTAATAAAAACACAAAACAGTGCCAGTACCTGCATGAAGGTATAGCCAATAAAGTATGTTGTACAATAAGTGTGGATTCAGAGCTGTTTTGCAAGAAATTGCAAGAAATTAATTATGACAACTGTTCTGCAATAACACATCAACCAATACCACCAAGGTAAACTGTATACATCAGTAATGTCTTGTCTTAACCATTGCAGTTGAACTACATGTATTCAGGCTGTGAGTTAAGTTGCTGTAGTTAAGAATAACAGTGTAATAGCTGTAGAATGCAAATATAATGGCTGCCAAATGAATTGTTTAACACACATTGTACCAATCAAGGCTGCTTCTAGGCCACTATTGTTGACATAATGCTCTGTCATCCACAAACAGCAGGTAAGCAAGGTATGAGGTAGCCCACTCCATGATCTGATATTGTTGGTTGACTCCACAGATATTTATACCCACTAACAATACATTATGTATACCTGCATTCTATATGGTAATGTATAGGTTACCTACTATATCTCTGTCATGCTAGTACTTCATGCATGTGTGTTCTACTGTCACTGCATGCTAGTATAAAACCATAGTATATTACCAGGTCATATTTTGTTTCCAGGTAAGCTGTAGGCAAATAGCAGTCAATCAGTAATCAGCAGTGACTCAGCAGCTCAGTTTGTTAACTGCACTGTATAATGTACATTTTGGCACACACAGATTAGGGTTCAAATCCAGTGCTAGGTTTCACTACATAATGCTCACAACTTCTCTTTCCACAGGAACTACAGGTAAATCAGTGAAGTAGACCATATTATCTGTAAATAATTGTGTTTAGATGTCACAGACTGTTTGAATCATTAGCAAGAATGTGAAAATACAGCATAAAATAAAGGAAATAAATATAATAATAAAATAAAGTGAAATAAGTAACATGTGTACTCTTGGTATGGCTGTATGCCTGGAGTGTCTGTAAAAATGTTGCTGCAGCTAATTCATACATGCCATGCAGATGTCCTCTGCAGTCCCTGCTATTGGATTCTATTCTATTTATTAGCCTGGTCAACAAATGTAAAATAAAATAAAAATATCCCCATGCCTGCCAAGCAAGACATGATAGTTGCTTAGTTTCTGTACTGTACACATATATGTCTCTTAAGTGTTACGCTGTCACATAATGTAATTAGTAGTGTGTAATCCCTCTGTCACAGGTTTATCATCAACATGATTACCTAAACAGCAGAGTATCAATACATCAGCCCACAGTACACCTTGGTAGTTATATCGGTCCACCTGATGTGCATATTACACTGTCTAATTTATTGGCTTTGTGCAGCATTTATACTTTTATCTTTCTACTTAGTGTTACGGCTCAACTTTAGACTGCTTCCCACATGTTACTCTTTTAGTTTTCATACCTGACCATTTTCTCTTGAAAGAGTGTAAACTTGCTACTCTTGTTTATACTGTTTGATGTTATGTGTAGTCTGACAGTAGATTTTTGTTTATGGTAGTTTTTTCTTTGCTAATTGTTTCTGAAGCTTTCTGTCTTTTCTACTCAATTCTACCTGCTCCATTCGACCTCACTGCACTCGTGCTCACTTCGCTCCCCTACCCTACACCCATTCCCACCCACCCCTAATCAGTTTCCTTTACAGTTAACCTTCTTAGCTCCACCCTACTCCCCCTCACTTCTTTTACACATTACTCTATCTTGTTCTTTCTCTACTTCCTAAGCCCCTCCTATAACTTCTCATATTACTCCTTTCTCCTCCCTCTAATTACTCCCCCTCTATATTCCTACCTATTATACATTCTCACCCCTCCACACACACACTAGTCTCTCTTGATTTACCCTTCCATTTCTTCCTACTATGATTCTCTCTTCCTTTTTATCTCTTCTCCCTCTCCTTATATCCTTTATTCTTATGCTCCTTCACATCCTAACCTCTCAATCAGCTTTATTTGCAACCTTGTTTTCCCACTTCTCACTGCACTACATTTTCTTTTACTCATTGCTCCTCTCCCATATCTTCCTTTTTCTTTTCTTGCACTGAATTTACTCTCCCTAAAATCAAACTACCTCTCATGACCTCTCCACTCGATAGAGTCGAGAACAAAATCCACTGCTTCTCTCCATTTATTAGTCTTCTTTTTCACCCTCTCAACACTCTACTACTCTCAGGGGACATTTATCCTAACCCAGGTCCCACTATTAAGCCATTTTCAACTTCCTCTGGCTATTAAACTACCTTGCACTCACATAACCCTCACTTCAATGCTCTAACCCTTTACTCCATTAATATTCACAGTATCCTCAATAAGACATCTGACTTTTATTCTTGGATAGACCAATATTCTCCAAACATTATTATTCTGTCTGAAACTTGGCTAAAACCATATAACAATGACAGAATTTCTTCCTTCTGGTTACAGCATTATACATCATGACAGACCACACAAAAAAGATGGAGGTGTTGCCATTGTATACTCTGATCTCCTGACCCAAATCCCCTTTCCATACCTCATCCCTCTTTTCACCCAGTTGAACCTATCATTGCTGACTACAAACTTAACAATCACAAAACCTTAACAATTATTGCCATCTATATTCCCCTTGGAAATAATATTCCATTATTAGAAGAGATTCTTCATTGGATGTGTAATAACTTACCCAATGAGACCATAATACTTAGTGATGTCAATATTAATTAGTTTACCATCTGCTCTAATTCTCCTGCTTCTAGTCTAAACTTATATAGTTACACTCAACTTGTTTCTACTCCTACCTTTCATCATAAGCCTACTAACACCAGCTCCATCAATGATTGGATTCTTGTATCTAATCCTCACCTCTATCACTACCCCGAATCCCTCCCTGACTCCTTAAGTGATCACAGCCCTGTATGTATCCAAAGATTTTCCTCCCATCAGTCTCAACCTCATAAAATTATTGAATGTTGCAAGCTAACTAATGTTGGCTCTCAAATTTTTAACAACTCTTTCGAAGCTATTGATTGATACCTTCTCTCTTTCCTACCTTTGGATGATGCTGTATTTCAGTTTAATTCTATCTTCTTTAATACTCTTGATTCTCTTGCCCCCTCCCAGATCTGTCAGAGTTAAATCTCAATGTGCTCCTTGGTTTTCTAACTTTACGTTGTCTCTTATTCGTAAAAGAGACAATGCATGGAAAATCTGGACCAAAACAAAATCTCCCACTAAGTTCCAAATATATATATATGTATAGGGAATTTCGTAATCTGACTAAAAAGCACATTATTAGTGATAAGAAGGACATCTTTCTCACTCACCAAACTTCTTCCTCTAGAAACCCTAAAAAATTCTGGAGCACTGTTAACCATATTCTTCACCCTGGCAATCCTTCAACTCCCAACTCATGTCCTAATAACGCTCCACTTGAAACTGCATCTGTCTTTAACACATACTTCATTGATACCATCAGTAAGCTCATGCAAATTTTCAACTCACCTAATCTTTCACCTCCTACCACCCTCAACCTCTCAACTCCCCCTTCTCATTAAAACAATTCCTACTAACTATATTAAAAACCTTCGCTTTAAACTAAAACCATGTTCACCCTCTGGTCTTAAACTGCCACCTTACTCCCTTAATATTTCAGCTAATTCTATAGCATATCCTGTCTCTATCCTTATTAATCACTCCATTAGAGAATCAACTGTCCCCGCTATTTTGAAAAAAGCCCACATCATGCCCATCCACAAAGGAGGGAATTCTATTGAACTCTCTAATTATCGACCTATAACAATTCTCTCTCCTCTTTCCAAAATTCTTGAACATTGTGTTCACAAGCAAATCTTAACCTATCTTATCCAAGAAAACCTGATTATCCCTACCCAGCATGGTTTTCGCACTTACCACAGTACTACTGCTTTCATTTCATTTATCAACTCTATCTGCCTAGCTAGAGATAACAACAAACTTGTGTCCTACCTCTTCTTAGATCTTTCTAAAGCTTTCAACACTGTCTCCCACTCCATCCTCCTCTCCAAGCCAGCCCAACTCAACTTATCCACTTCTACTATCTCTTGGTTCAACAGCTACCTTACTGATAGGATGCAATCAGTGAAATGGCTATCTACTTTCTCTCCCTTTCTCCCTATTAATATGGGTGTTCCCCAAGGCTCAGTTCTTGGTTCCCTTCTTTTTAACATCTTTACTAACCAGCTATACCAATCTTGTCCCCATCCTCCCTCATTCAGTTTGCTGATGACTCCACTGTTATCTCTTTTGCTAATAACCCTACAGATTTACTATCTATCACACAAAAATCCTTTAACCTTACTGAATCCTGGCTATCTAAAAATCAACTCATTCTTAACCCTAAAAAAAAAAACTCTTCTTCTTCCTCCCCAAATCTCTCTCCCATCTGAAATCATTTACCATCTCCTCACTAAATAATACTTTCCTTTTCCCTGAAACTCATACTAAGCTCATTGATGTGACTATAGATGATCAGCTCAAATTTGATTTACATGTACATCACTGTATTAAGAAAACTCACCCAAAGCTTGTTTTATTGTATAGAAGTAAAAGGTTCTTCACCCCTGATGCTAGAATCTCACTTATCCATGCCTACCTTCTTCCTAATGTTTTTTATGGCTCACAAATCCTAACTAATCTACAGACTCCTTTTCTTTCCAAAGTTAGAATCTACCTACAATAAAGTAGCCAGATTCGCTGATAACCTGTCTTTTAAATCTCATCATTGCCTTGCTCTGAGGATACTTAAATGGTTAGAGTTTCCTAACCAACTCTTATTATCTCAACTTCAAGTTATTCATTCTATACTGAATAAACTCCACAACTTCCATAGTCTCTCGGCACTTATCTCTCTTTACAACCCCCCTCAACCTCTTAGAAGCTCTGACCAACACCTACTTCAAATTTATAATCATAATAAATCTGTTGAACAGTATCTCTTCAGCTCCTCTCTTGCCTCCCATTGGAAGAAACTTCCACTGCCATTGAGAATTATCTCCAATGTTCATGAATTTAAGAAAACATTAAAACTGCATCTAAATAGTACCTGGTCTTGTTTCTGTAATCATCCTACTTGAACTCCTCCCCTACTCTAGCTCTGCTTTCTTCCTACTGCCTTCCTTTTGTTTCTCTATTATCTTCTCTATCTCCTTACTCTTTTCTTATAGTTATATTATCATTATTACTGCTGATATTGTTAAATTTCTTGTAAATATTTGTCTTGTACTATATCTCATTTTATTCTTACTGCTGATTTTGTGGAGATTTTCTCCCTGGGCCTCCACTAAAAAAGGGTTACACCCAGTTGGACCATCCCGATTAACAAATGTCAAATAAAATGTGTTCCATGTAGTTGTGTACCCGCAGTTGTTACTGCTTGGCCCATACTGTGCCATGTGGATAGCTTGAGATGTATGTATGTGATGCAGCAGCTATAGGGGACTTGTACACATAATGAAAGGACAGACCTGTAGAGTGGATAGTAGTACTATTGTCAAGTATATAGACAATAATAGTACTAATGCCCTGTTTTTCTCTCTGTCTCTCCTCCCCTTATCTTCATTTATTTATTATTGTTATTCATTGGTTATGGTTCCCTATTAATATATGTTGTTACATATTTTGGGGCATGTGTTTATTATTGTTATGTATTATAATGGTTGCATATTAACATATCTTGTTTAATTACCTATTTTATTGGCCTTACACCATAACTGTTACTGGCATGCTGTTATTATACTGACTGTTATTTATTGTTGTATTTCCCATAATATGCATTGTTATGTATGTGGGTTATTTCCACTGTTCTGGCATGCTGTTACTAACAATCTGTTTTGTTCATAACTAACCTATGCTTATTGCTATACCTCCATCACCACAGCACATCAGGGTAGGTCTGTTTCCGGTGATCTGCCTACCCTACCTCAACTGGCAGTGGCACTGGGTCCTGGCACGTCTGGGACCCAGGCTGGTGATGCCCCATACACTGCCACTGCATCGCCTGTGGCATTGGCTGGACCTGCCTCAGTGAATGGGGCCTGGCCTCCCCCTAGGAGTAGTGGCAGAGGGGCAGTAGTCACCCAACAGCAACTACCAGCCATGGTGTACATGATCATTAGAGCGATGAACATTGCTTGCACCAGATTGAGGGCACACTGGCCAACCTGATGGGGCAGGCTGGCCCTGGTGCCCAGCCTACAGCACAGCCACCTTTGGGGCAGTGAAGGAGCAGTGTGCACTACCCATGGGTGGGGATGTAAGTCACACTGCTGCCGTCTGGAGCCACATGCATCTCTGATTCCACAACACCTTCCACATCCAAGGTGCTTACCCCACCTCATGCATCACATACCGCCCCTGTCTGCTGTCTGTCTGCTATTGCATCCTCTCCTATACAACTGACCTCTCCCATGTATCTATGCTCCTTCCCCAAAATTCCATTCTCTCCTTAAAAAAAAAAGGTACCTGTCCCACAAAAAAATATCGTCCCATACATAGTTCTCCATTTCACACACATGTCCTCTGGACACAACTAATGTGGTCCAATTGGCTTGACAACACTTTTATATTGTCCACACCCCTGTCTGGGGTTTGACAATACTGAACAACAATTTGATTCTTATCATGAGTTTAGATTTCATAAATCTATATTTATTCCACATATAAATAAATATATGGCTATTTTTCAACAATATGTCCTCAAAGATCTACATTTTGATTTTGATCCATATACCAAGTTGTTTTCTAATAATTTCAGTACGTTAGAGGTTCAAGCCTTGGATAACCTTCATAGCAACAATAATCTGGTTATTATTTCTGCTGATAAAAGAAGGGCTGTTGTGGTTATGGATTGGTCCATGTACTTGGTGGAGGCTCAAAGACAATTGTCTGATGGTAGGTTCTTCACCAAAATGGCTATTGATCCTACCCTTAAATTTAAAAAGGAGATTGTCTTGTTTTTACAATCGGCTATGAGCAAGGGTATGATCAGTAAAAAACTTTGAGTCACTTGACAGTGCAGGGTCCCCCTGCCACAACAATTGTATTTACTCCCAAAAATACATAAAGACTCTCATCAGCCACTGGGTAGACCCATTGTATCAGGTAATAGTTCTTTGATGGAACCATTATCAGCATTTCTTACCATCCATCTTAAACCATTATTACAAGGGGTCAGGGCTAAAATCCAGGATACTACTCAGTTTTTAAATATAATTTCTGAGATGCAGCTTGGACCTGGTTGGACTATTAGTACTCTGGATGTTATATCCTTGTACACTAGAATACCACACTGGGCTGGTTTGACTGTTCTGGAATATTGGTTGGACTGTATTCCTTTATATTGTCCTGGTTTCAACACCTTTCTTATTTATCTAACTGAACATGTCCTAACCAAAAATGTATTTTATTTCAATGGTGATTGTTTTTTTACAATTGAAAGGTACAGCTATGGCTGCATCCTTTGCACCGATAGATGTTGACCTTTTCATGGGCTACTTGGAGCAACAAATTATTTATGATCGCAATCACAATTTGTTTTTAAATGAAATTGACATTTGGAGAAGATATCTTGATGACTGCTAGTTGGTATGGAAACCGGATGTTGAATATCTTAGTGAATTTGTTCAATATCTGAATGAGAATAAGTGGTGGATTCACTTTACAATACACTATGACACTGATTGGCTCCCCTTCAAAACATCAAAATAGTTTCATAGGTTCATAGGTTGGTACTAGGCTATCAGCCCTAGGGCCTATACAAGCCTAGCCATAACAATTCCCTGGCTATTTCTTCCCACACTATTTACTTCCCTGGACCCCTGTCTAGCAGGGTGACTGACGTGATCCCCAGGGTGAATTTCCTTTCTCCCATCCAATCATCAAGGTTCCTTTTGAAGAGGGCCAAAGAGGCACTCTGCTTGACATGTATGGGCAATCTATTCCAGAGTCTGGGGAGTCTCTGGGTCAGGAACCTATCCCTCCATCATGTTTTGTTTATTGTGATGACAAGGTTTAGATCCCTGGGGCGTGTGGCTCTGAGGGATTGGGATTTCTTTAAGTGTAGCATGTCCAGCAGCTCTGGGTTTGACATGGCCTTGTATGTTAAGCAGAGATTGCCTCTGAGTAGACGATATGCGACAGTGTATAGCTGGAGTTTTTTTAAGGCGGTCAGCGTAGGGCATCTGCCTTAGGCCTTTGATTCTTTTAGTGAGGTATTTCTGTAGCATTTCCAGTTGTTGCAGATGTCTTGAGAGGTACATACCAAATGGGGCATTGTATTCTATAATGGGTCTAATGAGGGATGAGTACAGTGAGACAATGACCTCCTTTTTTCTGGATGAAAAGCCCTTAGTGATGAGGTGTGCCACATAGAAGGATTTACTGACTGTTGTGGCAATGTGGTTATCAAAGGTGAGACCACTGTCCACCTGTGTCCCTAAGTCTCTTATCACACTTTCGATGTTTAGTGTACTGCCACCTATATGGTAATTCAAGGATACATGTTTTTTCCCAAATGGGATAACTATACATTTCTTGGTACTGAGCTTGAGCCCATGGCTCTGGCACCAAGCATCTGTTTCTGTAAGGCCCTTTTGTAGAGTATCCACATCACTTGGGGATTCAATAATGGCTCCCAGTTTGCAGTCATCTGTGAACTTTGTTAGCCAGAGTCCCTTAGTGTTGGCCTGTACTTAAGAGAAGTAGATGCCAAACAAGAGCGGTCCCAGGACTGAACCCTGAGGTACTCCACTTGTCACTTGTCTGGAGATGGATTTGGAGTTGGCTACTTTTACAGTGTGGGTTCTATCAGTAAGCCAGTTAGCAACCCATTGGGTTATGTAGGGATTAATGCCCAGCTTAGTAAGTTTATCTATGATTCCAGAGTGGGGGATGGTGTCAAAGGCCTTGGCAAGGTCTAGATAAGCTGTGTGGACCACCTTACCCTTTATCCATGGCTCTGGAGACTGATTCAAAGAAGTCAATCATGTTCAGGAGACAAGATCGGCCCTTCACAAACCCAAACTGGGTGGAATCCCGTGTTTGAAGGTTGCCAATGTCTTTGTTTATAAGTTCCATGATAATATGCTCCATGGCCTTGCAGATAAGACTTGTCAGACTGATGTGATGGTAGTTTCCGGGATCCAAGGTGGATCCCCCCTTGTGAAGTGGGATAACTGTAGCTCTGTGCCACTCAGTGGGATCGAAACCTGAGGTGAGGCTATGATTAAACATGACACTTAGGTGAGGTGCCAGTTCATATTGTAGTTCATGTAGTAGACAGCCTGGGATGTCATCTGGTCCCATGAATGCTGTATTTTTAGCTTTGGAGAGTGTGTTTTTTTACCTGTGTGGCCATTATTTGGCAATCTTCTGGTATTGAGATGGGCCATTTAAGGGATGATAGGGGGGATGAAGTTAGCACTGAATCGATCTGCCAGGATATTGGCAATATCCTTGAGATCAGTATATTTAATGCCATTCTGTTTTAGCTCAGAGCAGATCTGAGCATTGCCATTTAGATTCTTGACATAGTTATAGAATGCCTTGTGGTTGTCTTTGGAATCTTTGGCAATTTTATTTTTGTAACTAGCTTTGGAGGATTTTATGAGGGATCTCAGTTTCTTACTGAGGCTGGTAAGGGAGTTTTTTGCATTGTGGGATTTTCCTCTTTTCTGCAACAGTTTCTTCCTTTTGTTGTAAAGTTTGTTTATGGCAGGGGACCACCAGATTGGCTTCCATTTTTTTAGATGAGAGCATCTTGGTTCTATTTGGGATGGCATGATTCATGCATGAGTGGATGTGCTCGTACAGTGCCTTAGTGTAGGATTCAGCAGTTGAACTTTCAGTTCCCATCTGCATAGGTGTCATGAAGTTTGTCACTTCTGAATTGAGTAGCATGAAGTTGGCTTTGGAGAAGTTTTTTTATGGAGGTTTCCTTACTGGGGGGTTGGGGTGGGATGTGGATGTTAAGGGTGATTAGCTTATGGTCATACCTGACTAACAAGGGGGTGACCATAGGTGTGGAGCATCGATTTCCCATGTTGGTAATGACCAGGTCTAGGAAATTGGAGCCCCTGGTGGGACTATGGATTAGTTGATCCAGGGCGTTGGAATTTATGAATACCAAGAACCGTTGGGCAAAGGTATTGGTACATGAGTAGTTTTCCCAGTTAATGGCAGGGTAGTTAAAATCACCCAGTATTAGGGTGTTTGGTTCTATCTTAATATTTTCCAGTATGTTTAGAAAGGTGTAGTGAGAATCTTGGGGTATGGTGGGGGATCTGTAGCAAGCTACAATTTGGATTGCAGTCTTACCTAGTGTTAGTTGCACCTGGAGAATTTCAGATGCATTGTGTTGGGCAACTAGCCTGGTGGTGTGAATATCCTTGGTGAATATTGACACTCCTCCACCTTTAGTGTTTCGGTCCTGGTTTGTTGGCCGAAAAGTGTGGTAAGAGTTGTAGCCTGGTATTGCAGGGGTGCTCTCTGGAGCCTTGAACCAGGTCTCAGTTACTGCACAAAACTCATAACATCTAAAATCAAAACATAGAGACCACAACATCTAAAATCCATAACATCTAAAACTAATAACATTGAATTTTATAACATCTAAAATGTATAATATGTAATAGTGTATCATCAAATGTTTAAATATTATAGCTTAATCTGTTAATCTTGTGGTATCACATTGAGATGTTGTAGTTTTTATTTCTATAGTTATTATTAATATAGTTTAGGAATTTATACTATTAATATAGTGTTTATTTTACCACTCTGTATGTGTTTTTTAGACCATACAGTTAAGTGATATAGACGTTATGTGTACATTCTTTATGGTGATCATGATATGTGGGGTTAGGAAATTAAGATTTTCCCACTGTAATGTGATCTCAGAGTTGGTATATTTAATTTACAGGGGGTGCGGGGGGCAGGGGGGCTTGCCCCCCTACAGAAATGTAGCAGAAAGTGCATTTATTAGTTTGGTGTCATTAAATATCAGCAAAAAACTACTAGGAATAATAGTATTATTAGATTTACTATCAGTTATGGATGAAACACTTTTGATTCCATGGATTTGATCCAAAAATATTGGGATGTCCTTATGGCAGATAATAGATTAAATAACCTCCTTCATCCTAGATGCCGCTTTTCTTTTAGGAAAAGCAAGACACTAGGGGGATTTTTATAATCATTATAAGCATAAGACACAGTATAAGAGTACACTTCAGGGGACATTAGAAGGGGATTTGTTGTGTTGTTTTGTGTTCCATATGGACATTATACTTTTTGTAGATTTGTGATTAAGGCGAAGGAATTTACTAGCTAAAATACCTCCAAAATATTCCACATTAATATATTTGCTAATTGTGGAATGGATTGTGTTATTTACCTAGTCACGTGCACATGTTTAGCTTTTTACATAGGTCCAACATCATGACCCTTTAGACTACGGGTATCAGATCATTTAAGTAATATGTGGAATAAATGTCTATCTAATGCTTTATACAAGCTTACTATTAAACATCCCACTGCACAATTTAAGTTTGTGGTTATTGATAAAGTTTCAGGTAATAGAAACCTTAAAGCTGGTTGGCATAATATTCGTAAGCAAAAAGAAAAAAATCTTGGATTATCAAACTGGGAGGATTGTTTCCCCCTGGAATGAATGAGCACCTTTAATTTCTTAATTAGTTAATGATTTGGGTGGACCCAATCATTCTGACTTCAGTGTATATATACTATTGTTAATGGATGTTAACTGTATTTCGCTTTAACACACTGAGGAAGGCCATAGGGCCAAAACTGGTTTGTTAATTTTATTTTAGTATAATTTTACACTAAAATGGACTTTGTACTGCTGAATTATTAAAGGATATACCAATTCTTTCATAAGAAGTGCTGGCTGATATATTTATACGCACAATCACAAGTTGGATGATGTGAGATTATTTATTTACATTTGTTTACCAGGAAATTCCAACTGGACACAGGTCCTTTTTCAGTGGAGGCCCGAGGAGAAAAGCTCCACAGAGCAATAAATGAGCAGCAGAGTACATGAAGAACAATTGAATATACATACAATAGCAAATAATACATACTGCAGCAAACATTAGCTATACATTTTATCAGATTAGAGATTAGAATCCCTATCTATCTAGTATTACACACTACAGCTCACAGTACTTATCGAATGTGCCACAGGTTATGTCTGTTGTATATGCCGATACAGGTACAGTACTTGTGCAGTACACGAAGTGGCCTTATGTTAGACAGCATGTGTGGCCTGCAGAGTGATACTGTTGGTACTGTTACTGTATCTAGTGTCCTAAGGGTGGGATACCTGATAATATCCCTGCTATGTGTGTGCAGTTACCAGTCTGGCTGTATGTGGCTGTTTGAAGTTTGATAAGTGGACATGTGGCCAGGGACAATATGGCCTGTCCAAGGCATGTGTTGCACCCATTGTACATTACACCACCTATGTACCTGTCTGTCTACAGGGTAACAGTCCACTGTCACAGGGGTCTGTGGGTGAGTGGATTATGTACTGTTGTGGCTTTGGTCTGGTTCCATCAGATAACTGTTGTGATGTGTAAGTAAAGATAACCCCAGCATTCCGGGGTATGTGTGGACATTCATACATCCCCATCCATATCTATATAAATGTGTATAACAGGGATGTCTCCTTAAATGTTCTTGTGTGTGTACATTATGTAAATGTGTTATGTAGATATATGTGGGGAGTCTATGTATCATTGTACATTATATAGGTATATATACATCTTGTTATCACATATAGAGATATATATATATAATATATATATATATATATATATATATATATATATATATATATATATATGCGTGTGTGTGTGTGTGCTACATACTGATAGATACACTAATCAAGTGTTAGAGGGGGATAGGGAGAGACAGGTATACATAACTGAATGTATGTATAGACATATTTCCACAAAGCAGGTCTTCGGGTGGCAGAAGCAACAGACTTGGGCTCAAGTTAGATAAGTGTAGGAGCATGCCCAGTGTGACTCTCAGTACTTACAAGGTGACTCCAGGCCAGAGCTATCTGTATTCCAGTCTGGGATTATGTGTGCTGCAGGCCATTGACTGCAGCACCTGTTACCACAATAGTGCACTTCCCTGATATTGTCCAAGGCATTTCCTGGCTGTTTGCTGACCTTAATATGTGACTCATACCTCACAGCTATACAGAGCTTCACAAACTGAATTTTGCCTCATATTTTTTGGTCTGTTTTACATAGCATTGTGGTTTTCTGGCAAATTAGTGGTAAATCAGTGAAGACTGAAGTCAATAAATAATGACAGACATCTGAGTTTCAGACTCCATACACATCAGGAGATTAATGGTAATGCAAGACCTGTTACTTTATTGACAGTCTATGTTTGTAAGAGCAATATTTAAAACCTGTCCCTATTTGTGGGCCTTTGCCCTACTTTTATTCATGGCTTTGGCCAGATTTCCTGCTCTAAGAGGTTGAGAGATATGATATGACTTGGGTACATGATGTAACAGCACACACAGGATGACAGTCTGCATACCTCTCCCTGTACATGTTTTTGCAGAATGTCCAGCATTTCACCCCATGTGTCTGCTCTGTTTCTCATACATTTGTGTTTTGCTGGTATTATACTGTAAAATGCAGTCACTGAGCTTTTGTATCTACTGAGATATTTAAGTGATGGCCTTTACATCCTGCAGCTAATCTGATCTTTTGCAACCTGCTGTTATACTAGCCACCTTCTAGGTTACTCAGAGCATGTATAATATCTGTCTGTAGGTTTGTCCCTTTATGCCCTCATTCACTCTGGCTTTGTCCATCTTTCTTGCGGCAACAGATTGAGGGGTTATGACAGTCTGTGGAATGCCACCTATAAGACTACCTGAATTACAAGAGATGTGGCTACTGACAGATTCAAACCATCAACACCATCACCCATGCTAATGTTCCTAGACTACTGAGCCACACAAGCTGCTCTTTAGGGCTGCATCATTCATCACACAAGCAACAGCATACAGACACATACACTGTCACCCCTGCATTATGTGAGACATAGAACATGTGGCCAGGTTCTATTGCTATGTAACAGCCCTGGGATTAGGTGGTCTGCTGATATATCATTGCAAATATACTAGTACAGCTTTTATAAGGATACACTGATGAGTTGGGGTGGGGGAC
Organism: Protopterus annectens; assembly: GCF_019279795.1. Taxonomy (NCBI): domain Eukaryota; kingdom Metazoa; phylum Chordata; order Ceratodontiformes; family Protopteridae; genus Protopterus; species Protopterus annectens. The sequence continues at coordinate 1,628,948,335 of NC_056739.1, forward strand.
AACCAGCCCATGCTCTGCTGGCATACACAGTCGTGCGACTGTTCTGTGACCCCTTGAATACTCTAGTGGGGTTACCAGACATGTGACCTAGTGAATATTCTGGGGCACATACTATTGGACAGAGTACCTGTTGTCCCAAGTGTCTGTTAGATCTCTGCAAGTACCCCAGTAGCCCACTATATTCCCTTGCATACATGCGGCAGGTCCATACATATGCTACCATTTTCTAGTACCCCTTAGAAGTGATGAGGAGCTGTGTGACTTACCTTGCGAAGGCAGCAGTTGACAGATCTGTAGTTTGGGGTTGACTCTGATGAACGCAGTCCACAGCCAATACATTGTGAGGTACAGGTTGTGTGGGATCACTGGCATCATTTTTACTAATATGTATGCGAGTAAGAGTAAGGTGTCAATCCCTAGGGCTCTAGTTTGTGCATGTGCTATGCATTGTCTCTTGGCCAAGGCCAAGGCATACTGAGCATGCCTATGTCAGCCTACAGGGTTTTCCTCTTTAGAGTCCCTCCTGGGTGTGGCTGTGGTGACCTAGGCACTGGTGGAGGGCTGTGTATACCTTCCCTTTGCTGATCCTGCTGCAGCTTATTTCCACAGGATCATATTATGTAGCATGGCACATATTGTGAACATGTGTGCGCATGTGGCTGGAGAGTACTGCAGGGCTCCACCAGATATATCAAGGCACCAGAACCGTGACTTCAGCAGCACAAAAACACACTCTATGATGTTCCTAGTTTGAGCGTGTGGCTCATTATGGCATTCTTCAGTGGGTGTTTGTGCATTTCTGATGGGTGTCATCATCCACAGTTCCAGTGCATAGCCTGCATCCTCTAGTAAATGGCCATGTGGGATATCCCCCCAGCAAACATCTGGTACAGCTGCGATGCATGCCGGATATGGGAGTTGTGAAAACTACCAGGGCTGCCAGCACACACATTCATGATAATGCCTGGGCATTGCACATGACCTGGCAGTTGATGGAGTGGTACCCCTTTCAGTTGACATAGATTCTACCCTTCTCATCAGGTGGTGCCTTGATGTGTGCATGAGTGCAGTCTATGGCACCTAGTACCTCAGGGTAGTGTGTTACACAGTAGAAGTGTTGCATACTGCTGGCCCTCACCTCGGGGTGAGGAAAAAATAAATGCGCTCACTTGTCATGTGGTTGCATGACATCCAGGAACTGGTGGAGTACCCTGGATGCTAATGTCTGTGAGACCCCCCATCATGTCCCCATTTGGTAATTGGAATGTACTCATAGCTAGTATCCTAAGAGCTAAACATTTTTTAATTTCCACTGGGATGGGTTCCCCTCTGTTGGCTCTGGGTCTGAGTTGAGGTCGGCATAGCTTAGTGAGTTCTTGTAGTATGTTCCTGTCCACCTTGTATCATTCTACAATCTCCAGCTCATGTAGTCCCTGGAAGGTCACCCTGGGACTGAACATTCTTCTCCTTATCAGTCTAGGCCTATGGTCAGCATCATCAGCAGCAGAATTGACCTCAGCATCTAGCACATACATACATATGTAGCAGACCTGTGGCAACCCCTAGTATTTCTTCAGTTAAAAGTCCCAAGTCTGTACTCCAGTGGTGCAGAGTATAGGGGTGAAATTAGACTGTAGGTTTCTGCAACCTTTATAATGCAGCCTTTGTGATTGCCTACCTATGATGCATTCCACCTGCCAAGTACATCATTAAGGACTGATACTGGCCCTAGTTCAAGTGGGGACAGGGTTCCTCAGTAATTAAGATCTCAGTGGCCTTTCTCAGACAATTTTTTTTAATAGCCTTCCTTGCTCAGCACTGTGGCGTGTCGCAAAGGTAAACAGTGCTCAGCAGTCAGTGTATATGCCCCCATGAAAGGTCATGCTCAGCATGGTGGTGCACTGCACAAGCACACTCAAACCTGCTGAAACAAGTGCTTTAAAGGTAAACAAATCTTAGAAGCCAGTGTACACACTCCTTTGCTGAGCACAGTGATGTTCTGTGCAAACAAGCACCAATGTGCTCCAATTAACTTAAAAGAATGCAGACACATCTTCTTTTGATGTTGGCTATGTCTTCTGTGGACACCAACATGGTTTTCTGCCTACACAGATGGGATCTGGGGACATGGATACCCATTTGTGCTATTCAGTAACCCGGGCTCATTTGCATAGAGAGCCGTGCACACAACCTGGAACTACACAGTTCCAGGCCCTGCCTCCTTAGCAATCACATCAGCCTACCATTGTACATACTCCATGTAGAGTCTTATAATGCATTACTATAACATAGTACTAATTTCTGCTTTTACATTTTTTTATTTTTTTTTATCTTAACAGCATATTTGCACGCTGCAGCTCACTGAGCAAACATGATCTGATTATTAAAAAAAAATAATATTTTCTATTAAGTTTTGGACACAAAGTGGATAGTTTTGCACATATCTGTGTCTGCTATGCTATTTCTGTCCCTCTTACTGCACTTTTACAGCCCCGTTCTCTGTTTTATGTCCTGTACATGGAATTTTTCGTGTACATTTTGGACACCAACATGGGGTCTGCAAGACTGATCATCTCCTTGCTGGATTGCTCTACCACCCTCATTTACATGCAATCCACCTGCTTATGAGGTGATTTGCATGTCATGGACACTTCTGTGTTGGCATACTCATGCATGCCCCTCAGCTCTGTTTCCTGGATTGCAAACCTGCTTACTTTCATGTAAGCAGTGTGCCATTATGCCTACACAGAAAATAAGTCAATGTAGTCTTTATTAAATTCCCCCCATATTCTTAGTGAGTGGTATACATACAGACATATATAAACTGCGATGTTATTACTGGATGTAAGTTTCAATTAACAAAAGAATGACATTGTGATTTGAACCAGAAATAAAACATACTTAGTAAGCATAAAATGCAGGTACACTTATGTAACAGTGCATGTGAGTTGGCAATGTTATTGCAAGGTAAAAGAGAGTGTTACAGTTTATAGGATGAGTTAGTAGAGCTGCAGAGTTCTTAAGGTTAGGGGATAGGTGCTAGGGACTTAAGAGTAAGAGATCATCCTGGATTATTTCAGGAGAATAATGCATTTTATTTTTAATGGAGTAAAAACCCACCAAAAGCAATGGTATGTTTTTCAGTTGCATATGCCTTTCTAAGTACTCTACAAATGTAAACTCAAAACAACCAAAACACATTTGCTCTCACAGCTGCATGAAATAGCAATATGATGATGAATAAAGAGTCTACATTAGATATAGAGAGAGAAAACTGCTCATAAAATGGTGTAGGCTGCAATAGTTGTGCCCCAGTAATGTATAAATGTGACAAATATCACTCCCCTTCCTAGTAACCTATTCTTCTAGCCCTGTGATTCCTATACAAAATGGAGAATAGTTACCTGTATATGTGTTGAGATACAGCTGATAAAGAACTTTTGCCAGTTAACCTTGCTGACACATAAAAATACACTTGTTCTTGGCTGTAGCATCCATTCATTAAGCTTGATGATGGTAAAGTGTTTCCATGATTTCAGTAGAAGGGCAGAGTTTGATGAAGCTATTAAACTGCATATGTCAGTAAGATCCTTGGTAGTCTCAGAAAGAACAGCTCCTAAAAAACAAAATGTTCTTGTAAGAGAGAGGTCATACCTAGTTAAAACCTTTACTGCAGAACAAATAATTTCCCATTTCTGTTTCACTTTACTGCATTACCATAATATATGTTCAAGAATCATAACAAACCACATTTAAGGCAAGAATTATTAGCTGCAATATATATTTTGCTCCTAAACATAGGTCCAAATTTAACTAATATGCCTTGTTTTTAGTTTTGTGGACCTTACACAAGGTTTAGCAGTAGTTCTGAATGATGCCTGCCATTTGGCTTAGACTTTATATATATTTTACACCAGTGATAAAGCACTAGTTAAACATGTCCACTTTTTGAGGGCAGTTTTATGAAAAAATACATTGTAGACACACCAAGACTTTAAGCTTAAACAGAGTTCACTTTCTCTTTTGCAGTCTTGTTAAATAATTAGTCTGAATGCTTTTATAGTAGGGAAAGCTTTCTACATGGCCCACCTCATAAGTAAGGGTATCTCATCTAGGGACATGGAGGTCATAACATCCCTGTATTCTTCCCTTATAAAGCCAATTACTGAGTACAATTCCCCGTTCGGCATGTACCTCACAAAGCACATGCAGTAGCTGGGGAGACCACAGAGGTTCTTCTCCAGGAAAATCCAGGGCCTCAAACATCTACCCTACACAGATAGGCTTAAAGCCCTGTCCCTCTGCTCAGTTTCATACAGACTCCTCAGAGGTGACCTCTGTCTGGCATGCAAAGCAATCTCAGACCTCGCCTTGATGGGACTGCTGCATATTCGCAAGTCAAGCTCCACTCGAGTAACCTGCACGCGCAGCCTCAAACTGGTTTATGACATCAATAGCACTTGTTAGCAGGACATATTTGTGTCCAAGAGCCTCCCCCATCTGTGGAATAGACCCTCTCTCTCCATGTCAAGCAGAATACCTCATTATCCCTTTTTAAGTGCACCCCGGATAACTGAATGGGAAACAGAAAATACACCCCTGGGATTCCACCTGTGTCCCTGCTGCACAGGGGCTTTGGGTACTGACTTGTCTAAACATGGGCTAAACTCTTGGCCAGGCTTATTAGGGCCTCAGGGCCAATAGCCTAGTAACTTCCTATGAGCATTTATCTTTTGACATAGCAGATATTGTAACTGACATATATGGAAGAACACTTCTTCCTCTAACTCTTACTAGGATTTTAACTCAGCAAACCCAATAATTTAAAACTAATGCAAACAAAATAAGCTATTCAGGGAGTGACACTGAATTTGATATTAAGATAATTAACAACTGCCTCTCCTATCATGTCAGTCAGTAGTGCAAAGACTAAAAGGTAACAAAGCCATTTGAGATTCCGTAAACAAGTAAAACTCTCCTCTACCAATCCAAATTACTAAGAACCAGACATGGCAATTGTCCCAAAGTTTATTATGTAACAAAAGATACTGAGTGCTTTTGTCCCTATTAACATTAAAAAATGGGCTTCATCAGAATATATTTTAAAAAACAACAGCAAATAATTATACACAAGAAACAGCCAATCACTGCAGTCCAACTACCATAACATTAATGATTACTAACAAGTATCGAGTTCGAGTTCCTTTCTTAAACAAATATGCAAGTAAAAAAAATAATAATAATGTTCTGCTGTTCAAGTTTTTCTAAAACACATAAAAGTGTGTGTGTAAACAATCAAAAAGAATACCCTAGCAATAGTTTAAACCTACCTTTGCTAACATAAGTACTAAAGGATGTAATTTTTAGTACACTTTTCAATGAAAGGCTATCATTTAAACCTAGTGGATTGTTGACATTTAACCTAAAACAGATTTTCACTATCTCCACCTCTTAATGCCTCTTGAATGCACAAGAACCAGCACAGGTCTAGAATGTCAAAATGTGGTATTTGTAGTACCTGCAGTTACATTAATGATGGTCCTTATGTAGTGTTATAAGTTACCATCAAACTATAAGCTGTCTATGGTATGGTAATTGTAATACCATAGAGGTGGTATACCTGGCAACATGTGTGTCTTGTCCTTTCAGTGTTGGTAAGACCAAGAGAAGGCTTAAGGACAAGATTCAGGAACATTGAAGGGACATCAAGAAAAAGAGGACAACTAGCACATTAAACAGGCATTATATTGTGTGTGCAAATTCTAACAAGTTCCTTTTCACCATTATTGATAAGGTGACTCCTGCTCTAAGAGATGGATAAAATGACACACATTAATTATCAGTGACATAATCATTTGTAGTCTGAAAAAAGTTTGGCAAAAATCAACTGATTTAAAGTAACAGAGTTTTGCTTAAAAGGTGCAAGTCCTTTAATATAAAGTAGACAATCTTTTACCTAAAGTCTGTGAACTTATGCCCAAGTTATAACCGTAGCTGGAAGCAGCATGTTGGGAAGAAGTGGAAATGGTGTTATAATCAGTGATGCAAAGAATATTATGATACTCAGTAAAGAACACAAATATTTTGCTGATGTATTTCATGGTAGCCATTTTAAATGTCAGGACTCACAAGATCGAGTACCAAAACCTGGAGAGTGAACGACCAAAAGATCGGACTTACATATATTTTGTCCGACATGCTATTTCTTGGAATATTCCCTTTTCTCTGAGGTATGGTGATCTTGGAGTTGGTATATATAAGTTTGGGGGTGTGGGGAGGGCTTGCACCCCCTCCCCTGCAAAACGATGTTTTAAGGAGAAGACTGATTTTCTGAGGTTTTAGTCTTTTTTTTTTTTTTTTGGGCTTTGTTGGCACTCAGCAATAGGGAGCCATAGTTCATTCCCATCTTCATCCACTTACAAACTCAAACATGTAATTACATAAATAAGTGAACTTTGATAGTTAAGCTTTTCTTCTACTTCCAAGTTTGCTTACTTGGGGAGACACGTAAGCAAAGGTCACTACTTTGCTACCAAAAATATCACTTAGGTCACCTCAGCAATATGATGGTTTGTGGTAAGGTAACAAAAATACTGCTTTGTTTTTCAGAAATTCTGTATATAGGCTTCTAGTATCCAAAGAGCAGGGTAGCTACTCAAGCTATTACTATGAGCAATGCTAGTAGTATAAATAAAACTATGGGATGTCCAGAATATAATTCCTGAAGACTAGACCAACATTATTATAGTTAATAAACTCCATTTTGCCTTAAGAGCCAAACATGAGGCTTTGTAGGTAGTGTCATAACAATCTTCATAAGGGAAGAGTATGTGTAGCATTGTATTCAGTAGCTCCAAGGTAGAATACGCCCTACATTGAATGAAAGGAAAACAGCCACATTAAACACAGAACTAAAACTATATTTGGTAAAATGTTTCAGTACATTATCTCACTGTTGACTTAAATTCTCCCTTTATTTCTTGGGATGTGATAAGTTCTCTTGAACTACATGCCAAGACTGTGCTTGAATGACTGGATTAATATAGCTATCCCAAAAAACACTAGCTTTCCAATGAGATAAAAAAAAAATCTGGGACATAGTGTTGACAAATCCTGGCAGTATTAAGAACACCAAATACTTGCCAGCTCTCGAAAATTCTGATCAAGTAAGCTGTCATAGAATATTGTCAGACCCAAACTCTCCAATACCAGAATTTCTTTCCAAACAATGTCTGACATAATTAAGGTATGACTTCACTCTTTGGATTAGATAAATATAATTAATCGGCTAGATCTGGGGGCTATGTTAGCTTTTGTACAATACACAGAAAAAAAGTTTTCTTCCCTGATGTAATAAATCCATCTGAAAACTGAGAAAAAGAAATGTTACCATTAGTACAAATATATGAAGTACCCAACATCTCTTAATAAAGATATTGCAAGACAAAGAATTTAATGAGGAATAAACTAAGAAAAGCTAAAGAGACTTATGAACACAATCTAAATGCACATATTGTCCGTTGTCAATAATGCCAACACTTGAATAGCACTTTCTGAGGCTGAAGATCAACAGTTATAGTCTACTGGTGGCTGGCTTATGAATTATTCCACATGTATTTAAATGCAGAAGTCATTCGCTTTTCCTAGGATATTTGTTAGGGAGGAGCACAGGGGCCAATAAGTGTCCTTTTCCAATTAAGCATATTTACAGTGAAATTCCTGGTTTCAGAACATGTATGTTGGGCAAATCTGCTGATAACACAAACATCTGCTTGATAGTAACTAAGCCAGATGATCAAAAGATGCACAAAGAACTTGTAGACTCTGTTTGGTCAGTTAAGAACCAAATTTCATACACTGGAAAGTGTAGCATAATCCACATGACTATTAATGACAAGTAATATACCCATACTCAGTGCATAAGATTTTTTTTAAGCTGTTCACATGAAAGACCCAGGTGTCATTGTTGATAATAGATTCAGTTTTAAATTTAATGGTCAGTTTTTTTATTGCGATAAGAACTCTAGGGAATATGTTAGTTAAGTATCACAGGTAATACCAGGTATAAAACAAACAATGGAAGTTTTCATGAATCACTGTGCATACTTCTCAACTGTCCCTATTTTGCAGGGATGCTGCTAATGTTTTCGCAAAATTTTTCTCTTTCTTCCTTCAAATGGAATGTTTTTGAAAGTTCTACGCTAAAAGTACCAGTATTTGAAAACTGATCCTGAATGTTTTTTCCCTAATTAAGTTTTGATTTTCTCTAATGCTGAAAGGTAAAACTTGAGCTGTGCTTTGTGACTGCAACAGTTATCTTTCTGTGAACAGATATGTATGTACATATATCTATTTAGCTATCTATATATATATATATATATATATATATATATATATATATATATATATATATATATATATATATATATATATACACACGTGTGTATATGTGTGGGTGCATAAGTATATATCTGCATATTTTATGTATGTATAGCTAAATATATATATATATATATATAT